>NC_034202.2:36824205-36919205 GCF_002021735.2 Oncorhynchus kisutch | reverse complement strand
ATTCAAAAGGCCAGAATGGAATACCTGTGAGGTCTCATTGCTCCTTACTGTTGGGGAGGTAACCACTGCCCTTCCTAAGGGTTACACAAGCAGTGTCCTTACTGCTGGACAGAGGGGAGGTTAACCACTGGCCTTCCTAAGGGTTACACAAGCAGTGTCCTTACTGCTGGACAGAGGGGAGGTTAACCACTGGCCTTCCTAATAGTCCTTACTGCTGGACAGAGGGGAGGTTAACTACTGGCCTTCCTAATAGTCCTTACTGCTGGACAGGGGGGAGGTTAACTACTGGCCTTCCTAAGAGTCCTTACTGCTGGACAGAGGAGAGGTTAACTACTGGCCTTCCTAATAGTCCTTACTGCTGGACAGAGGAGAGGTTAACTACTGGCCTTCCTAAGAGTCCTTACTGTTGGACAGAGGGGAGGTTAACTACTGGCCTTCCTAATAGTCCTTACTGCTGGACAGAGGGGAGGTTAACCACTGGCCTTCCTAATAGTCCTTACTGCTGGACAGAGGGGAGGTTAACCACTGGCCTTCCTAATAGTCCTTACTGCTGGACAGAGGAGAGGTTAACTACTGGCCTTCCTAAGAGTCCTTACTGCTGGACAGAGGGGAGGTTAACTACTGGCCTTCCTAAGAGTCCTTACTACTGGACAGAGGGGAGGTTAACCACTGGCCTTCCTAAGGGTTACATCATCAGGGTGCTACTGTTTCTGTGGTGTGTGTGTGTTTGTTCTGTGTTTCCCTTTTGTAATTACTGCTCATTAAAGTAAATGAGTGCTTCATAAAGTGAGCTCAATGCCCAGGAGTAAGGGGTTGTGTGTGTGTGTGCTTCAAACAGTTACACACACACACAGACAAAACACACACACACACACACACAGACTAAAACGTAACCGAGGTAGAGACACTGTAACATGTCATCATATCATAGGACACGACCCTTCAGCATGTCATGTCCTCATATCAGTGCTGTAATTTCTAAATGGTTCACCCAATGTGGATGAAATTAAAGATGACAGTCTGGACTTTAATCTCATAGTCGATGTTTGATTTCAAATCTTAATTTTTGGAGCATAGAGCCAAAATAATGAAAAATGCTTCACTGTGCCATTAATTAGGGAGGGCACTGTCAGTCTCAGTCTCATAAACTGAGCTGGTCTCTGACACGCAGAGCCGCGGCGCTCTGTAGGCCTATTTGTGCTGTTGGTTTAAACACATAGAAATCTAGTTTGATAAGATTTGTTTAACCTTTCTATGGCTACTTGGCCTACAATGATTGGGAAAGACAACCAAGCTAATCAATAGGAGAACAGCAGAACAACAACTAGTTAAATCCCTTACCACAAGATGCTCTATGTTGGGCTTCACTTTGTATCTAACGACCAAAAACTGATAATTAGGCCTTGATATTTAGCTTAATTAAGTGGGTTTGTCATGCGTGGGTTGTTTTTGAAGACATACATGTAGCTAATAACTCCATTATGTTGAATTCTCCAAGGATCAGTTAAAGTAAACTCTCACATAAGATAATAACTTCCAATACTTGGAGAGTTGATTAGCCATTTTAATGACATCTCTTGGGGACAGTTGGGGGCATACAGTTGAAGTCGGAAGTTTACGTACACCTTAGCCAAATATATTTAAACTCAGTTTTTCACAATTCCTGACATTGAATCCTAGTAAAAATGCCCTGTCTTAGGTCAGTTAGGATCACCACTTGATTTTAAGAATGTGAAATGTAAGAATAATAGTAGAGAGAATAATTTATTTCAGCTTAAATGTTTTTAATCACAATCCCAGTGGGTCAGAAGTTTACATACACTCGATTAGTATTTGGTAGCATTGCCTTTAAATTGTTTAACTTGGGTCAAACGTTTCAGGTAGCCTTCCACAAGTTCCCACAATAAGTTGGGAGATTTTGTTTGGCCCATTCCTCATGACAGAGCTGGTGTAACTGAGTCAGGTTTGTAGGCCTCCTTGTTCGCACACACTTTTTCATTCTGCCCACAAATTTTCTATAGGATTGAGGTAAGGGCTTTGTGATGGCCACTCCAATACCTTGGATTTGTATGCTTGGGGTCATTGTCCATTTAGAAGACCCATTTGCGACCAAGCTTTAACTTCTTGACTGATGTCTTGAGATGTTGCTTCAATATATCAACATCATTTTCCTACCTCAATGCCATCTATTTTGTGCAGTGCACCAGTCCCTCCTGCAGCAAAGCACCCCACAACATGATGCTGCCACCCCGTGCTTCACGGTTGGGATGGTGTTCTTCGGCTTGCAAGCCTCCCCCTTTTTCCTCCAAACATAATGATGGTCATTATGGCCAAACAGTTCTATTTTTGTTTCATCAGACCAGAGGACATTTCTTCAAAATGTACGATATTTGTCCCCATGTGCATTTCAAACCGTAGTCTGGCTTTTTAATGGCGTTTTTTTGAGCAGTGGCTTCCTCCTTGCTGAGCGGCCTTTCAAGTTGTCGATATAGGACTTGTTTTACTGTGGATATAGATACTTTTGTACCTGTTTCCTCCAGCATCTTCACAGGGTCCTTTGCTGTTGTTCTGGGATTGATTTGCACTTTTCGCACCAAAGTACGTTCATCTCTAGGAGACAGAATGCATCTCCTTCCTGAGCAGTATGACGGCTGCGTGGTCCCATAGTGTTTATACTTTCGTACTATTGTTTGTACAGATGAACGTGGTACCTTCAGGCATTTGGAAATTGCTCCCAAGGATGAACCAGATTTGTGGAGGTCTACAATTCTTTTTCTGAGGTCTTGGCTGATTTCTTTTGATTTCCCCATGGTGTCAAGCATAGAGGCACTGAGTTCGAAGGTAGGCCTTGAAATACATCCACAGGTACACGTCCAATTGACTCAAATGATGTTGTTTAGCCTGTCAGAAGCTTCTAATGCCATGACATCATTTTCTGGAGTTTTCCAAGCTGTTTAAAAAGGCACAGTCAACTTAGTGTATGTAAACTTCTGACCCACTGGAATTGTGATACTTTGAATTATAAGTGAAATAATCTGCCTGTAAACAATTGTTGGAGAAATTACTTGTGTCATCCACAAAGCAGATGTTCTAACCGACTTGCCAAAACAAGTCGGTTAGGACAAGAAATTTGTGGAGTGGTTGAAAAACGAGTTTTAATGACTCCAACCTAAGTGTACGTAAACGTTTGACTTCAACTGTACATCAGGCTAGCTGCTGCTTTACGGTTCCAGTTTATTGCTTTACGGACCGGAAAATATGCTTTGGAGAGGGGTAACAGGTCTTGTATTACAGCAGGTAGGGGATTAGGTTTAAAGAAGGCTTTATTTTGGTTGATAGTAACCAGATTTCTAGGTATGGAGTACCTCCATTTTACAGAGGCCTTCTTAGGGTTTGGAGTATAATGACAGTGTCCAATAGCTGCAATTGAGTCAGTGCTTTGGCTGCTAGAGGAACCTGGGTGTATTATGGGGCAAGACTGGATTATACAACTGAAGATGTTCCACATTTCTCCAAGATTCTGGTGAAGAGCAAAATCACCACCCCAAAACAGTGGTTTTGGGGGTGAGATAGGAAAGGATTATAAAAACAACTGCTGGGAAACTTCAGGAAGGGGAATGGATTATGCTCAACAGTCACAAGTTGAAAACGTCCCATTTCCAAGACTAGGGATTACACCCAATATTTTAGAGTCAGAAATAAAGACATTATTTATTGATTTGAGAGGGTTGGAAGAGGTGGGTTTGGATGAGGTGAATGGGAAGGACTTATATAGGGGGTGTGTCAAGGACTTTAATAAAGATGAAGTGAAAAATAGAAAAGACACTCCTTGGAGGATTAAACTTGGCCTTGATGACAAGGTAAAGCCAGCATGGAGAGCACTGTACAAGCCACCGTTACTAAAGGGGACTGGTGATATGTAATGGGGGGTGTTGATGACAAGGTAAAGCCAGCATGGAGAACACTGTACAAGCCACTGTTACTAAAGGGGACTGGTGATATGTAATGGGGGGTGTTGATGACAAGGTAAAGCCAGCATGGAGAACACTGTACAAGCCACCGTTACTAAAAGGGGACTGGTGATATGTAATGGGGGGTGTTGATGACAAGGTAAAGCCAGCATGGAGAACACTGTACAAGCCACCGTTACTAAAAGGGGACTGGTGATATGTAATGGAGGGTACAGTACAGCCATGACATAAGGGTACAGTACAGCCATGACATAAGGGTACATACAGCCATGACATAAGGGTACATACAGCCATGACATAAGGGTACATAAGGGTACAGTACAGCCATGACATAAGGGTACAGTACAGCCATGACATAAGGGTACAATACAGCCATGACATAAGGGTACATAAGGGTACAGTACAGCCATGACATAAGGGTACAATACAGCCATGACATAAGGGTACAATACAGCCATGACATAAGGGTACAATACAGCCATGACATAAGGGTACAATACAGCCATTACATAAGGGTACATACAGCCATGCCATAAGGGTACATACAGCTATGACATAAGGGTACATACATCCATGACATAAGGGTATGATACAGCCATGACATAAGGGTACATACAGCCATGACATAAGGGTACAATACAGCCATGACATAAGGGTACAGTACAGCCATGACATAAGGGTACAGTACAACCATGACATAAGGGTACATACAGCCATGACATAAGGGTACAGTACAACCATGACATAAGGGTACAGTACAGCCATGACATAAGGGTACAGTACAGCCATGACATAAGGGTACAGTACAGCCATGACATAAGGGAACATACAGCCATGACATAAGGGTACAGTACAGCCATGACATAAGGGTACAGACAGCCATGACATAAGGGTACATAAGGGTACAGTACAGCCATGACATAAGGGTACAGTACAGCCATGACATAAGGGTACAATACAGCCATGACATAAGGGTAAATAAGGGTACAGTACAGCCATGACATAAGGGTACAGTACAGCCATTACATAAGGGTACAATACAGCCATGACATAAGGGTACATAAGGGTACAGTACAGCCATGACATAAGGGTACAGTACAGCCATGACATAAGGGTACAGTACAACCATGACATAAGGGTACATACAGCCATGACATAAGGATACAGTACAACCATGACATAAGGGTACAGTACAGCCATGACATAAGGGTACAGTACAGCCATGACATAAGGGTACAGTACAACCATGACATAAGGGTACATACAGCCATGACATAAGGGTACAGTACAGCCATGACATAAGGGTACAGACAGCCATGACATAAGGGTACAGACAGCCATGACATAAGGGTACATAAGGGTACAGTACAGCCATGACATAAGGGTACAATACAGCCATGACATAAGGGTACATACAGCCATGACATAAGGGTACAATACAGCCATGACATAAGGGTACATAAGGGTACAGTACAGCCATGACATAAGGGTACAGTACAGCCATGACATAAGGGTACAATACAGCCATGACATAAGGGTACATAAGGGTACAGTACAGCCATGACATAAGGGTACAATACAGCCATGACATAAGGGTGCAATACAGCCATGACATAATGGTACATACAGCCATGACATAAGGGTACATACATCCATGACATAAGGGTACATACATCCATGACATAAGGGTACAATACATCCATGCCATAAGGGTACAATACAGCCATGACATAATGGCACATAAGGGTACAGTACAGCCATGACATAAGGGTACAATACAGCCATGACATAAGGGTACAATACAACCACGACATAAGGGTACAATACAGCCATGACATAAGGGTACATACAGCCATGACATAAGGGTACAATACACCCATGACATAATGGTACATACAGCCATGACATAAGGGTACATACAGCCATGACATAAGGGTACATACAGCCATGACATAAGGGTACAGTACAGCCATGACATAAGGGTACAATACAGCCATGACAAAAGGGTACATAAGGGTACAGTACAGCCATGACATAAGGGTACAATACAGCCATGACATAAGGGTACAATACAACCACGACATAAGGGTACAATACAGCCATGACATAAGGGTACATACAGCCATGACATAAGGGTACAATACACCCATGGCATAATGGTACATACAGCCATGACATAAGGGTACATACAGCCATGACATAAGGGTACATACAGCCATGACATAAGGGTACATACATCCATGACATAAGGGTACAATACAGCCATGCCATAAGGGTACAATACAGCCATGACATAATGGTACATAAGGGTACAGTACAGCCATGACATAAGGGTACAATACAACCATGACATAAGTTTACAGTACAGCCATGACATAAGGGTACAGTACAGCCATGACATAAGGGTACAGACAGCCATGACATAAGGGTACAGACAGCCATGACATAAGGGTACAGTACAGCCATGACATAAGGGTACAGACAGCCATGACATAAGGGTACAGACAGACATGACATAAGGGTACATAAGGGTACAGTACAGCCATGACATAAGGGTACAGTACAGCCATGACATAAGGGTACATACAGCCATTACATAAGGGTACATAAGGGTACAGTACAGCCATGACATAAGGGTACAATACAGCCATGACATAAGGGTACATACATCCATGACATAAGGGTACAATACAGCCATGACATAAGGGTACAGTACAGCCATGACATAAGGGTACAGTACAGCCATGACATAAGGGTACATACAGCCATGACATAAGGGTACAATACAGCCATGACATAAGGGTACAGTACAGCCATGACATAAGGGTACAGTACAGCCATGACATAAGGGTACAGTACAGCCATGACATACCTGTACAGTACAACCATGACATAAGGGTACATACAGCAATAACATAAGGGTACAGTACAACCATGACATAAGGGTACATACAGCCATTACATAAGGGTACATAAGGGTCCAGTACAGCCATGACATAAGGGTACAATACAGCCATGACATAAGGGTACATACATCCATGACATAAGGGTACAATACAGCCATGACATAAGGGTACATACAGCCATGACATAAGGGTACAATACAGCCATGACATAAGGGTACATACATCCATGACATAAGGGTACAATACAGCCATGACATAAGGGTACAATACACCCATGACATAAGGGTACATAAGGGTACAGTACAGCCATGACATAAGGGTACAGTACAGCCACGACATAAGGGTACAATACAGCCATGATATAAGGGCACATAAGGGTACAGTACAGCCATGACATACGGGTACATACAGCCATGACATAAGGGTACATACAGCCATGACATAAGGGTACAATACAGCCATGACATAAGGGTACAGTACAGCCATGACATAAGGGTACAGTACAACCATGACATAAGTTTACAGTACAGCCATGACATAAGGGTACAGTACAGCCATGACATAAGGGTACAGACAGCCATGACATAAAGGTACAGACAGCCATGACATAAGGGTACATAAGGGTACAATACAGCCATGACATAAGGGTACATACAGTCATGACATAAGGGTACATACAGCCATGACATAATGGTACATACAGCCATGACATAAGGGTACAGTACAGCCATGACATAAGGGTACAGTACAGCCATGACATAAGGGTACAGTACAACCATGACATAAGGGTACATACAGCCATGACATAAGGGTAGAGTACAACCATGACATAAGGGTACAGTACAGCCATGACATAACTGTACAGTACAACCATGACATAAGGGTACATACAGCCATGACATAAGGGTACAGTACAATCATGACATAAGGTTACATACAGCAATGACATAAGGGTACAGTACAACCATGACATAAGGGTACAGTACAACCATGACATAAGGGTACATACAGCCATTACATACGGGTACATAAGGGTACAGTACAGCCATGAAATAAGGGTACATTAGGGTACAGTACAGCCATGACATAAGGGTACATACGGGTACAGTACAGCCATGCCATAAGGATACAATACAGCCATGACATAAGGGTACAATACAGCCATGACATAAGGGTACATGTCTTTGGGTGTGATGATATTTGTAATGGTGAGAGGTTAGCACGTCATGGTGGGTATGATATTTGTAATGGTGAGAGGTTAGCACGTCGTGGGGGGTATGATATTTGTAATGGTGAGAGTTTAGCACTTCATGGGGGGTATGATATTTGTAATGGTGAGAGGTTAGCACGTCGTGGGGGGTATGATATTTGTAATGGTGAGAGGTTAGCACGTCGTGGGGGGTATGATATTTGTAATGGTGAGAGGTTAGCACGCCGTGGGGGGTATGCTATTTGTAATGGTGAGAGGTTAGCACGCCGTGGGGGGTATGATATTTGTAATGGTGAGAGGTTAGCACGTCGTGGGGGGTATGATATTTGTGCGTTTGTAACTTTCTCACTGGTACATGTTTCTCTGTAACCATGGTAACATCCATATTCATGTAGAAGTGTTTAGAAACATGTTCTATTCTTATTTAGAGGCTCCAAAATTACACAATACATTATTTACCATTATCTTATTTTGGGAAAAAAATAATCTGTATAAATTGTATAAACAAAGAACAAATGCATCAAATAAACAAGTAGAGTCCCAAGTTGATGTAGTCATTGTGTGCTGTGAATGTGGGACTAAAAACCTGACCTTTTACTGCATTATTACACATAGAAGTGAATTTGTCCCAATCATTTTGCTCCACTAAAATAGGGGCGACTATGTACAAAAAGTGCTGTAATTTCAAAATGGTTCACCCAATGTGGATGAAATTAAAGATGACAGTCTGGACTTTAATCTCATAGTCATTGTTTGATTTCAAATCTTGTTTTTTGGAGCATAGAGCCAAAATAATGAAAAATGCTTCACTGTGCCAATAATTAGGGAGGGCACTGTAAGTCTCAGTCTCATAAACTGAGCTGGTCTCTGACACGCAGAGCCGCGGCGCTCTGTAGGCCTATTTGTGCTGTTGGTTTAAACACATAGAAATCTAGTTTGATAAGATTTGTTTAACCTTTCTATGGCTACTTGGCCTACAATGATTGGGAAAGACAACCAAGCTAATCAATAGGAGAACAGCAGAACAACAACTAGTTAAATCCCTTACCACAAGATGCTCTATGTTGGGCTTCACTTTGTATCTAACGACCAAAAACTGATAATTAGGCCTTGATATTTAGCTTAATTAAGTGGGGTTGTCATGCATTGGTTGTTTTTGAAGACATACATGTTGCTAATAACTCCATTATGTTGAATTCTCCAAGGATCAGTTAAAGTAAACTCTCACATAAGATAATAACTTCCAATACTTGGAGAGTTGATTAGCCATTTTAATGACATCTCTTGGGGACAGTTGGGGGCTTATATACGGATAATGGACAGAGCAGCAGAGATACAGTTGTTCGTGTTACTGCAGGATTCAGGGACAGAGAGTCAGAGAGATAGAGGGATAATCTCTCACACCACCTGAACCTGTGGTGGAACACAGCCAACAGACCGACCCAGACCATCAACTCTACTACCTGAACCTGTCGTGGTGGAACACAGCCAGTAGACAGACCCAGACCATCAACTCTACTACCTGAACCTGTCGTGGTGGAACACAGCCAACAGACTGACCCAGACCATCAACTCTACTACCTGAACCTGTCGTGGTGGAACACAGCCAACAGACCTACCTGGGCCATCAACTTCACAGTCAGCTGTGAATCATATCACTGTGCCCAGTAAGTAGGCCTGGGCAATAGAATAGGAATATTCCACATTAAATAGGCAGAGGCTTTATAGTAGAATAGGACTATTCCACATTAAATAGGCAGAGGCTTTACAGTAGAATAGGACTATTCCACATTGCATATGCCTAGGCTTTAGAGTAGAATACGAATATTCCACAATACATAGGGATAGGTTATGTGGAACAGGACTATTCCACAGTAAATAAGCCTGGGCTATATGGAAGGCCTGGGCTATAGAGAATAATAGGCCTATTCATTTGTGTTTGTGTTGGTGCTGGTAGCCTAGTGGTTAGAGCATTGTGCGAGTAACCAAAAGGTTGCTTGATCAAATTAATGAGCTGACAAGGTAAAAAGCTGTTGTTCTGCCCCTGAAGGCAGTTAACCCACTGTTCCTAGGCTGTCATTGTAAATAATAATTTGTTCTTAACTGACTTGCCCAATTAAATAAAGGTTAAATATGAAAAAAAAGTTTAAATAAGAATGCAGGATGTATCTGGTTGTTTTGTTTTTCATAGGGTCTTTATGATCCACATATTGTTAAATCTCCCTCTCTCTCTCTCTCTCTCTCTCTCTCTCTGCCTCTCTCCTTTTAGGTTTTACGCATCAACAGAGCAAGCGTTTGTGTTTGTCTGTGCATGCATAGACCTGGAGCGCAGGTGTGTGGAACCAGCTCAGCCATGACATTCCTCCGCAGGTTGCAATGGAACGACTCCTCCGTTCTAATCCATCCTCCAGGGTTCTACATCATCGGCTTCACCTCCCTGCCCTTTGCCAACCTCTACTTCATCTTCCTCGCTTTCGTTTACGTGGTGTCGGTCGTGTTCAACACATGTGTGATCTATATAATATCCGTGGACCTTCGTCTCCACAATCCCAAGTATATCGCGGTTGGTAACCTCGCGGTGGTTGATCTGGTGCTGAATACTTGCATTATTCCCGGTATGCTAAAGGCGTTTCTTGCTAAGAACAATTTTGTGCCGTTTAATCTGTGTATGGTACAGATGTATGTGTATTATTCATTCATATGTATGGAATCGTTCTCCATCGCCGTGCTCGCCTATGACCGTATGATCGCCATATGTTTCCCTCTGAGGCACGGCTCCATCAATACCATGACGAGTATGTCGTGTATTCTCGGTGTCATCTGGTGCTTCTGTCTTGGTATACCTATATTCAGCACAGCCATTATGACCAGGCTGTCCTACTGCGATTCCGTTAACGTCTACAGCTATTTCTGTGATTACGCACCAGTGTTTCGGCTGGCATGTAACGACAACACCCTGCAATGGGCTGTGGCTTCAGTTCTGAGCCTGGTTATCCTCCTCGGCCCACTGTCCTTCATCATTCTGTCATACATGAGTATTCTAATCGCTGTGTTCAGGATGAAAAGCGTTGAGAGTCGTGTGAAAGCGCTGGCCACCTGCACTGAGCACCTCATTCTAGTGGCAGTATTCTTCTTTCCGGTTCTGATTATTTTCATGGTTGGGTTATTAGCGCGCATCAAACCAGACCCTGACCTGCGCGTACTGAGCCTGTCGCTGGCCTCGTGCATCCCGCCCTGTCTCAACCCCATCGTCTACTCTCTGAAAACTAAAGAGATCAAGAGCAAAGTGCTCACCATGTTCAGGAGAATTAAAGTTCAAGTAGTTAACGATTGATCTTTACGCATAGGTTGCTACATACAGTAGGTTGCTACGTGCGTGAAGTCACCATCAAATCAAATGTATTGGGCTGTCCATATCAAGGGGTTGAAATGGGGGGACATGCACTTGGCGTGTCATTGCTTAAATTTGAGTTTATAATGAGCGAGCAATGTTTTTAATCTATCATCCGTTTTATTCTCAACATTTTCATTGATTGTCATGATTGTGTCATGGTTGTCCATCTGATGAAGAAGGCCCATCCACACGCACTCCCCCTTGTTAAACACAAAGGTATCACAGAAATTAGTATCAATGATTTACATTTCCTTTTCAGCTTTCCTACACATTCTGAAATAACAACACATTTGCTCATCCTAATCCTGTGTCATCAGCCAAATGTAATCCCTTGAAATGGGCATGGTAGGCTCTATACCCGACTGAATATTCCCAACAAATCAAACACATACTGTATCTCTGTAATGTTTTACTTTCTGAGTGCTTCAACAGGTTTAAAAAGGCTACCTGGTTGATCCGGTTGTTTTATCAATATGTTCTCAATATTTGTCACTATGTTTTTATCTGTTTAAGTCCTGATCTGTAAAGCTCACTGGACTGCAATATATTCTAAGAAAGATGGTAAAGAAATAAGGTCTATTATTATTATCGTCATCATGCTTTGTGAAATACAAGCCTTGGCTTAAACTGCAGGGTTAGAAACAAGCTAATTTTAGGAGTATAGAACCGTCACAGAATATGTGTTTCCTTTGGCATGTAACCACACTCCACGTAGTGGCGGCCTGTCATTCAGGGAGGGGGTTGCCTGTTTTGCATGTTATTTTAGAAGTAATACGTGTCTCATATCAGTTTGCAAACAATGTAAAATAAAACGTTTTATTATTGACTTAATAAACCCTCCATAAAAACATGGTCTCTTTTTTGCTTTCTTGAGTAAGGCAGCTCCTAAATGCAGGTGTTTCAGCCTAGCTCAGTGCTTTCTGTGGTGGTGGGGCAGCCAGCGAAAAATATTGAGCATAGGGGTTGGTAATGTTCTCTAGTTGCGCCGTGATTGGCTCAGTATACTGTCACTCATGGGGACAATGTGTCACTGCCAAATCTAAGGGTAGAGCTTGAAAATTCAATCCCCTTGGGTACTGAATTAGAGTTACATTAGAAGTGCACATCAAAGAAGGCTCAAGGTAATTGGCCACAGATAAAATGACGTCAAATCACGTCATATCTACACTAGCTTTCACTGGACTGATCATGTCAACATCATACTTTCAAAATCTTAGCTAGTCATCATCGTTAATCAAATCTACAATCTACTGGTAAATCCTTTTTAATCCTTGTCATATGAAGATAAATAATGAAGAGAAATTATAGATAAAATGTATTTGTGCTCATCGGCCAGAGGACATAAACATTACACAACAAGTTGGAAATCGCAAATTCAACAATGAATGGTTTGGAAGGAAATGCAAGCATTGCAAAGCAATAACTAGACTGCTATTCAGTGGAGTGGATGTGTGGTACCAAATCTGGTTTTAAGGTTTAAGGAATGTGATGAAAGAAATAAAAGCTGAAATAAATCATTCTCTTAGCTATTATTCTGACATTTCACATTCTTAATAAAAAGTGGTGATCCTAACTGACCTAAGACAGAGCATTTTTACTAGGATTAAATGTCAGGAATTGTGAAAAACTGAGTTTAAATGTAGTTGGCTAAGGTGTATGTAAACTTCCGACTTCAACTGTATGTATACTGTAGCTAAGAAAATAATACTAAGTGTATGTTGTGTATTAAACATTCAGTAGCCTATGTGCCTCACCCTAATAATTTGGTCAATTTTCCCCTATTAATTTAGCCTAGTGTTCTGACTTGGTGGTGCACATGTAGCCTATAACTGTTTTAGAGAAATGTAATCATTGAATATTGTAAGAACATTAATTGTCTGCTTATATGCCCCCTTTATTTAATCTACAGTTCTGACTTGGTGTACAGGGAAAACACTGTAAGAACAGCCCAGGTTCTGAATTCTGTCGCTGTTGTCACGACTTCCGCCGAAGTCGGTCCCTCTCCTTGTTCAGGCGGCGTTCGGCAGTCAAAGTCACCGGTCTTCTAGCCATCGCCGCTCCACCTTTCATTTTCCATTTGTTTTGTCTTGTTTTTCCGCACACCTGGTTCACATTCCCTCATCAGACTAAATGTATATTACCCTCTGTTTCCCCCATGTCTGTATGTGGAATTGTTCTTTGTTGTTCTTTGTGTATGATGTTACGCTATAGGCTGGCTTGTGCTAGGTTTGTTGCAAACCTAGGTTTGTTTGTTTTGTTTAATCCGGTTCATGATACTGTGGTTGTGCTTTGTGCTGCCTCGCCTGTGTCTTTGGGCCAGGGTGTATATTAAATTTCTCCTGTTATCACCCATCTCTGCTCTCCTGTGCCTGACTTCCCAGCAACCAGTTACTCACCCCGTTACAGAATTCCACATAGATCAATGGAGTCAGCAGGAGTGGGTGCCCCCTTTGTGGGGGTGGAGGAGCGCGTCCGGGAGCACGTAGTGATACTTCACCATCGCGGCGTTGTCATGGACTGCGTTGTCCAGACTATGGACCGCTGGGAGAGACAGGGAGTCCCTCCAGTGCCCCCACCAGCACAACAGGGGTCTCCACTACTCGCCTCCCCTGCAACCGGTCACAGTGGGATTCGTCTCACCCTTCCAAGGGAGTTTGATGGGACGGCAGCACGCTGCCAGGGGTTCCTGCTGCAGCTGGACCTGTATCTGGGGACCGTCCACCCGGCTCCTTCGGGACGTGAGAGGGTGTCCGTCCTCGTCTCGTGCCTCTCGGAGGAAGCCCTGGAGTGGGCTAACGCCGTGTGGGTAGAAGGAGATGCGGCGCTGGACCACATCGAGGAGTTCACCCGCCACTTCCGGGCAGTCTTCGACCACCCGCCCGAGGGTAGAGCTGCAGGTGAATGTCTCTTCCACCTGAGGCAGGGGATGAGGAGCGCCCAGGAGTTCGCCCTGGACTTTCGGACCCTGGCCTCCAGAGTGGGATGGAACGACAGGGCCCTGATCAACCACTATTGCTGCAGCTTGCGCAAGGATGTCCATCGGGAGTTGGCCTGCAGGGACACCACCCTCACCTTTGACCAGCTGGTGGACCTGTCCATCCGGCCGGATAACCTGCTGGTTACCCGCAGATGTTCAGAGGCGGCTCTGTCGGGTTCCTTCTCCTAGCACCACTGCTCCGGTGCCTATGGAGCTGGGAGGTGCTGAGTTTAGGGAGGCCGGAGGGGGGGGGCATTCACGTGCACCGTCTGTGGCCGCAGAAGTCACACTGCCAGTCGGTGTTGTGACTGTTATTAAAATCTACTTTAAAAAAATTACAAATAAATAAACTTCTTTATAGAACTCTCCTAATGCAACAATAGCGTTCCAGAACTCTGAAGAAGACAATAACATCTGTATAGAACTCTCCTAATGCAACAATAGCATTCCAGAACTATCTGAAGACAACATCTTTAGCGTCTTCCGGCGCCGACAGAGATGGCCACCTCGCTTCGCGTTCCTAGGAAACTATGCAGTATTTAGTTTTTTAAGTGTTATTTCTTACATTGGTACCCCAGGTAATCATAGGTTTCATTACATACAGTCGGGAGGAACTACTGAATATAAGAGCAACATCAACTCACCATCATTACGACCAGGAATATGACTTTTCCGAAGCGGATCCTGTGTTTTGCCTTCCACACAGGACAATGGATCGGATCCCAGCCGGTGAACCTAAACAACGTTGCCGTAAAAGGGGCAAACGAAGCGGTCTTCTGGTCAGGCTCCGGAGACGGGCACATCGCGCACCGCTGCCGAGCATACTACTCGCCAATGTCCAGTCTCTTGACAACAAGGTTGATGAAATCTGAGCAAGGGTAGCCTTCCAGAGAGACATCAGAGACTGTAACGTTCTTTGCACCACGGAAACATCTCACCCCCTCTACTGGTCGGGAGCTCAGAGATCAAGACTCTGTTCTGTACCAATGGGGCTCATGCTCTGGATTAGAGCAGGTCCGCCTCCAACCTTTTGGGACCAGTCAGAAGACCAACACGACAAGACTCCACCTACATATTCCATGTATAAAATCTGCTGTGACCAATGTCTAGGTCTCTTTTTCACCTGACTCCTTACCGAGTTAAATGAACTAGATCCGTGCACGTAAAACTGCAGGACAAGATATCTTTGACTCATTAAAACTGTCTTTTGTTACAACTGAAATACACTCTGTCCAGCGTCCGTGATTTGGTCTCAACTCTCCAGTATTTAAACACTAACAAAACCATATATCCTGAGGGTGCATTCATTGTAGCTGGGGATTTTAACAAGGCTAATCTGAAAACAAGACTCCCTAAAATCTATTAGCATATCGATTGTGCAACCAGGGCTGGTAAAACCCTGGATCATTGTTATTCTAACTTCTGCGATGCACATAAGGCCCTCCCCCGCCCTCCTGACCACGACTTTATTTTGTTGCTTCCAGCCTACAGACAGAAACAAAAACAAGAAGCTCCAGACCTCCTCAGGTCTGTTCAACGCTGGTCCGACCAATCTGATTCCACGCTTCAAGACTTCGATCACGTGGATTGGGATATGTTCCGCATTGCTTCCAACAACATTGATGAATACGCTGATTCGGTGAGCGAGTTCATTAGAAAGTGCATCAGCGTCTATTCAAATATTACCAAACCAGAAACTGTGGATTGATGGTAGCATTCGCACGAAACTGAAAGCGCGAACCATTGCTTTTAACCAGGGCAAGGTGAACAGAAACATGACCAAATACAAACAGTGTAGCTATTCCCTCCGCAAGGCAATCAAACAAGCCAAGCGTCAGTATAGAGTGTAGTGGAAATTTCCTGTATTACCAAATCACAAGAGAGCAAACCCCACACACAAGTCAGAGTTATCATAAAGTCCATCTTTAATTATATGAGCTCCATCTCAACCCTGTGACTCTCAGATCAATTCAGTGTCTATAAATTAATTCTCTGAGAATGCTTACACATTGCAACTGAGATCCTTTATAGCAAAGACACACATAGCCAGACAGCATTGGCTATAAATGATCGTTCAGCTTTGGTCTCCTAAACTATGTTCTTATTTCACTCTTGGTACCACTCAGGACCAAAAACAAAACCTCATCCACTAGCATATATCAAATACACCCCCTCCTGGACAAGATCACAGAGAGACAGTGACTGGCACGCAGACATTGTGGAGCCACCTATCTGGTTCCCCATTTATCACACCATCCCTTCACATGGTTTAGGAATAGTTTACAGATAAGAATAACCTTTCCCCTCTCTGGGGCCCAATGTAACTTAACCCTAGCAGGAAAGGGATAACTGCAAACTGCAAACAGTATTATCCAAAATAAGACATTCTAATGACAAATATCTCACATAAGCATGCAATAAAACAAATAAAACATCTTATTTATAAATGTTACCTAAAGAATTCTGATTCTGCCACGACAAGAGACAAAGTAGAGTTGCAATTCTCCGGCTCAAGACACAAGAGGTATGTGGCAGGGTCTACAGTCAATCACGGATTACAAAAATAAAAACAGCCCCGTCGCGGACCAGGATGTCTTGCTCCCAGACAGACTAAATAACTTCTTTGCTCGCTTTGAGGACAATACAGTGCCACTGACACGGCCCGCTACCAAAACTCTCCTTCACTGCAACCGACGTGAGTAAAACATTTAAACGTGTTAACCCTCGCAAGGCTGCAGGCCCAGACGGCATCCCCAGCCGCGTCCTCAGAGCATGTGCAGACCAGCTGGCTGGTGTGTTTACGGACATATTCAATCAATCCTTATCCCAGTCTGCTGTTCCCACATGCTTCAAGAGGGCCACCATTGTTCCTGTTCCCAAGAAAGCTAAGGAAACTGAGCTAAATGACTACCGCCCCCACTCACTTCCGTCATCATGAAGTGCTTTTAGAGACCAGTCAAGGATCATATCACCTCCACCCTACCTGACACCCTAGACCCACTCCAATTTGCTTACCGCCCCAATAGGTCAACAGACGACGCAATCGCAATCACACTGCACACTGCCCTAACCCATCTGGGCAAGAGGAATACCTATGTGAGAATGCTGTTCATTCTCAGCTCAGCATTTAACACCATAGTACCCTCCAACCTCGTCATCAAGCTCGAGACCCTGGGTCTCGACCCCGCCCTGTGCAACTGGGTACTGGACTTCCTGAAGGGCCGCCCCCAGGTGGTGAGGGTAGGTAACAACATCTCCACGCCGCTGATCCTCAACAATGGGGCCCCACAACGGTGCGTTCTGAGCCCTCTCCTGTACTCCCTGTTGACCCACGACTGCGTGGCCACGCACGACTCCAACTCAATCATCAAGTTTGCGGACGACACTACAGTGGTAGGCTTGATTACCAACAACGACGAGACGGCCTACAGGGAGTTGGTGTGGGCCCTCTGAGTGTGGTGTCAGGAAAATAACCTCACACTCAATGTCAACAAAACAAAGGAGATGATCGTGGACTTCAGGAAACAGCAGAGGGAGCACCCCCCTATCCACATCGACGGGACAGTAGTGGAGAGGGTAGTAAGTTTTAAGTTCCTCTGCATACACATCACGGACAAACTGAATTGGTCCACCCACACAGGCAGCATTGTGAAAAAGGCCCAGCAGCGCCTCTTCAACCTCAGGAGGCTGAAGAAATTCAGCTTGGCACCAAAAGCACTCACAAACTTCTACAGATGCAAAATCGAGAGCATCCTGTTGGGCTGTATCACCGCCTGGTATGGCAACTGCTCCGCCCACAACCGCAAGGCTCTCCAGAGGGTAGTGAGGTCTGCACAACGCATCACCGGGGGGCAAACTACTTGCCCTCCAGGACACCTACACCACCCGATGTCACAGGAAGGCCACAAAGATCATCAAGGACAACATCCACTCGAGCCACTGCCTGTTCACCCCGCTATCATCCAGAAGGCAAGGTCAGTACAGGTGCATCAAAGCAGGGACCAAGAGACTGAAAAACAGCTTCTATCTCAAGGCCATCAGACTGTTAAACAGCCACCACTAACATTGGTTAGAGGATTCAACTACAGCTCACTTCTATAATGGAAATGGATAGAAATTGATGTAAAAAAATTGTCACTAGCCACTTTAAACAATCTTCATATAATGTTTACATACCCTACATTACTCATCTCATATGTATATACTGTACTCGATACCATCTACTGCATCTTGCCTATGCCGTTCTGTACCATCACTCATTAATATATCTTTATGTACATATTATTTTTCCCTTTACACTTGTGGGTGTGTATAAGTTAGTAGTTGTGGAATTGTTAGGTTAAATTACTTGTTGGTTATTACTGCATTGTCGGAACTAGAAGCACAAGCATTTCACTACACTCACATTAACATCTGCTAACCATGTGTATGTAACAAATACAATTAGATTAGATTTGATTTGTAGAACTCGGCAACAATAGAATTCCAGAACTCTGAGTAAGACAAGAACAATGCCATTCCAGAGCAGAGTTGAGTCCGATTTTGTTTATACCTAAAGTAAGGCACATTTCTATTCTCTAATCTAATTAAAAACCGTGCTTTAAATAAAACAACGTTTTGGTCAATGGTGGTTCTAATGGGACCAATTTTTTCATCCTATTACAAAACCATACCTTCTCCCTTGCAATTTGGGTAAAACAAGTATATGAGGTGAAATCCATTGTAAATAGTTTATTACTGTAAAAATAAGAACATAATTTAACTGCAACGTAAATGGAACATCCTCACAAAATACAACACATCAGCATTTCTTAAAAACTAGTTCAATCACTAGCTTCTTGTAAAGAGCCTGCAGGCAGCCCAACCAGTGTGTGTGTGTGTGTGTGTGTGTGTGTGTGTGTGTGTGTGTGTGTGAGAGAGAGAGAAACAGCCAGTCAGCTACTCATCCAGATGTCAGTTCTAAACTGCTATATGAGCATTTTGATCACTTTGCTTCATAAAAGATGCTGATTGTTGACCATTCATACTGCTCCTTCCTCCTCACCTCTCTACATAAATATTAGATAACCCCAACTCAGGGGATTGGGGTTCTACACACAATACCCCATAATGACAAAACAAAAACAGGTTTTGAGAAATGTTTGCACATTTTTACAAATAAAAAACTGAACTACTATATTTACATACTGTAAGTATTAAAACCCTTCACTCAAACCTTTGTTGAAGCACTTTTGGCAGCGATTACAGCCTCGAGCCTTCTTGGGTATGAGGCTACAAGCTGGACACCCCTGTATTTGGGGAGTTTCTCCCATTCTTCTCTGTCAGGTTGGATGGAGAGCGTCGCTGCACAGCTATTTTCGATCGGGTTCAAGGATCTCTCTGTACTTTGCTCCATTCATCTTTCCCTCAATCCCGACTAGTCTCCCAGTCCCTGGGAAAACATCCCCACAACATGATGCTGCCACCACCATGCTTCACCGTAGCGATGGTGACAGGTTTCCTCCAGACGTGATGCTTGGCACCCAGGCCAAAGAGTTCCATCTTGGTTTCATTAAACCAGAGAATCTTGTTTCTCATGACCCGAGAGTCCTTTAGGTGCTTTTTAGCAAGCTCCAGGCAGGCTGTCATGTGTCTTTTACAGAGGAGTGCCTTCCCTTTGGCCACTCTACCATGTGAGTGCTGCAGAGATGGTTGTCCTTCTGGAAGGTTCTCCCATCTCCACAGAGGAAGTCTGGAGCTCTGTCAGAGTGACAATCGGGTTCTTGGGCACCTCCCTGACCAGGGACCTTCTCCCCTGGTTGCTCAGTTTGGCCTGGCAGCCAGCTCTAGGAAGAGTCTTGGTGGTTCCAAACTTCTCCCATTAAAGAATGGAGGCCACTGTGTCTTTCGGACCTTCAATGCTACAGACATGTTTTGGTACCCTTCCCCAGATATGTGAATCGACACAATCGGAGCTCTAAGAACAATTCCTTCGACCTCATGGCTTGGTTTTTGCTCTGACATGCAAACAATACAACTGTAGGACCTTATATAGACTGGGCTGTGTCTTTCCAAATCATGTCCAATCAATTGAATTTAGCACAGTTGTAGAAACATCTGAATAGTTATGTAAATAAGGTATTTCAGATTTTTTTGTAATACATTTTCTAAATTTCTAAAAAACCTGTTCTCTTTGTTATTATGTTGTATTGTGTGTAGATTGATGAGGGGGGAAAAATAATTTAATTCATTTTAGAATAAGGCTGTAATGTAACAAAATGTGGAAACAGTCAAGGGGTCTGAATACTTTCCGAATGCACTGTACTTAACCTAATGTATACTTATAGGCCTAACAGAACACAAAATGTAAACAATATTAACGGACACAAGGTATCAATGTCTGGGTATAGAATGACCAGTCAGTCCCCGTGAGAATGGGGCATATTCTATAGGTTCTAATTCTAATTTTCAAAACTTTCTATTTATCTGTTGTTTACTGTCTCAGTCAGCCAATAATGAAACAGAAAGGACACAGAGCAGCACAATGTGTCCCATGAGGCTAGAGGTTGTATATGGGCTGAATCCTCAAGATGGTGCCCAGGCACAACAAGAGAAAATGATGATCATACTTTAATGAACAGATCTCTCAGAGGATGCCCTGGGGAAGCCTATATTCAGTTGGGTGAAATATGCATCCTGCATAGGGTCCCTTGGAAGATGCAGCTGTTTCAGCAACCAGTTTCATACATTTATTTGGTACTTTTTCCATGTATTATAAATAAGTATTTGAGTACAGTGGCTGGAGTACAATAATTCTTATTTAGCCTACTTTGCTTTTGTTTACAAGTTACTATTCTGGCAAATTGCAGTGCCCTCAGAATGTATTCACGCCCCTATACTTTTTCCACATTTTGTTAGGTGTGTTAGAGCCAGAATTTAAAATGGATAAAAATGTACATTTTGTGTCACTGACCTATTCATAATTTCCCTTAATGTCAAAGTGGAAATGTGTTTTTAGAAATTAAAAGCTGAAATGTATTGATTCTAAGTATTCAACCCCTTTGTTATGACAAGCCTAAATAAGTTCAGGAGTAAAAATGTGCTTAACAAGTTGCATTGACTGTGTGCAATAATAGTGTTTCACATGATTTCTGAACAACTGCGTCATCTCTGTAACACACACACACAATTATCTGTAAGGTCCCTCAGTCGAGCTGTAAATTTCAAACATTGATTCAACCACAAAGACCAGATAGGTTTTCCAAAGCCTCACAAAGGGCACCTATTGGTAGAAATGGGTAGAAAAAAAAGCAGACATTGAATATCCATTTGAGCTTGGTGAAGTTATTACTCTTTGGATGGTGTATCAAGACACCCAGTCACTGCAAAGATGCAGGAGTCCTTCCTAACTCAGTTGCCGGAGAGGAAGGAAACCATTCAGGGATTTTACCATGAGGCCAATTGTGACTAAAACAGCTCTATAGTTTAATGGCTCTGTCAGGAGAAAACACTGTAGTTACTCCACAATACTAACCTAAATGACAGAGTTAAAAGGAGGAAGCCTGTACAGAATAAAAATATTCCAAAACATGTATCAATAAGGAAACAATAATAAGGAAACACAGTAAAACTGCAAAGAAATTGGCAAAGAAATGCACTTTATGTCCTGAATACAACGTGTTTGGGGCAAATCCCACACATCACTTTGTACCACTTCATATTTTCAACCATGGTGGTGGCTGCATCATGTTATGGGTATGCTGGTCATTGGCAAGGAATAGGGAGTTTTTTAGGATAAAAATACATGGAATAGAGCTACTGTAAGAACATGCATAACCCTTGAGGAAAACCTTGCTCAGTCTGCTTTCCAACAGACACTGAGTGACAAATTCACCTTTCAGCAGGACAATAATCTAAAATAAAAGGCTACATATACACTGGAGTTGCTTACAATGAATGTTACAGAGTAGCCTAGTTACAGTTTTGACTTAAATTACCTTGAAAATATATGACAAGACTTGGAAATGGCTGTCTAGCAATGTTCAACAACCAACTTGACAGAGCTTGAAGAACTTTAAAAATAATGTGCAAATATTGTACAATCCAGGTGTGCAAAACTCTTAGAGACTTACCCAGAAAGACTCACTGCTGTAATCACTGCCAAAGGGGATTCTAACATGTGTTGACTCAGGGGTGTGAATACTTATGTAAATTAAATATGTCTGTATGAAATCTTAAATGTCCAAAAATAATGTCACTTTTTGTCACTGTTAAGAATCCCTTTGGCCCGGCAGTTTAGGGGGGGGGGGGATGGTAACGAGACCCGTAACATAACGCATGCAAAGTATAATAGTGACAAAGTAACAAGGAGAACAAAGAACACCCACAGGCAACTAAATTACCTTCAAACACTCAGGGTTTATTTGCAAACACACGGTAATGGGTGTTTGCACCCAATACTCACAGGTGGGGACAAAGTGACATGTGGTTACAAAAATAAAACCAGAGAACTACCGAGAGATTGACAGAGAGATGGAGTAAACAACTGACTGGGTTTTTAAACCAAGGGAAAGGGGATGTGATTGGGCAATGGAAACAGGAGGAGGTGTGTCTTCTGATTAGCGACTGGGGAATGATGATTGCCACCTGTGAGGAGGGGAGAAGGAGAGAAAAGAAATACACACACAGGATACGGGGTATTGTGTGTAGATGGTGAGAGAAAAAATATTGATTTAATAAATGTAACAGAACAACATGTGGAATAAGTCAAGAGGTATAAATAGTATTTGAAGGCACTGTTTGCTACCACACAGTTTCTTAACATCCTGTACTGTCTTTGACGCTACGGTGCCTCGGAAACAATGTGGCCAAAGTAAGCCGCCACCTGTCCTGTCCGTTCTGTAAAGACGTCCCCTATGTTATGAAATCCACGGGGGGTTGGGTGGGGGGAGCTAGACTAGCCTACTTCAATACAGCTAACTAACCAAAAATACAGTGGGTGGTCCGCCCAGTTCTACCTAGTGTTCTTAGACAAAGTAGTCCTACAGGTAGTGTATGCCCATGGGCGACTTGTCTTGGTTCCCCTTTTTTCCCACCATCAAACAAACACCATAACAAAGTAGATCATTATAATGTATTAGAATGATTTGTATAACTTCTGTTCCCTGATGTTAATGGAGGTCATTTTTAGGCTGTGCAGTTGATTGTGATGTTAAGTTATCTAGCTTACTAACCCGAGTGGTGCAGAAGTCTAAGACACCGCATTTCAGTGCATGAGGCATCAATACAGTCCCTGGTTTGAATCCAGGCTGTATCACATCCGGCTGTGATTGGGAGGTGCACAATTGGCCCAGCGTCATCCAGGTTTGGCCGGAGTAGGCCGTCATTGTAAATAAGAAGAATTTGTTCTTAACTGACGCGTAGTTAAACAAAGGTACAAATAAAATGCTTTTGGATTTAGTGAATGGCTTCAGGATCATTTTGTTTACTGATCAAAGTATAGATGTTGCCAGAATGCCAACAAACTTCTCTCTCTGTGTGCGCAAGCGGTCGTTGATCCACAATTTGAAAGAAATGACCTGTGAGCACTATGATGATCACCAGACTAGCGTTGGACAATGCGCAGGTGTTGTATCAGCTCTATGTGTTGTATCAGCTCTATGTGTTGTATCAGCTCTATGAAATGTATCAGCTCTATGTAATGTATCAGCTCTATGTGTTGTATCAGCTCTATGAAATGTGTTGTATCAGCTCTATGAAATGCATTGTATCAGCTCTATGAAATGTGTTGTATCAGCTCTATGAAATGTGTTGTATCAGCTCTATGAAATGTGTTGTATCAGCTCTATGAAATGTGTTGTATCAGCTCTATGAAATGTGTTGTATCAGCTCTATGAAATGTGTTGTATCAGCTCTATGAAATGTGTTGTATCAGCTCTATGAAATGTGTTGTATCAGCTCTATGAAATGTGTTGTATCAGCTCTATGTGTTGTATCAGCTCTATGTGTTGTATCAGCTCTATGTGTTGTATCAGCTCTATGTAATGTATCAGCTCTATGTGTTGTATCAGCTCTATGAAATGTGTTGTATCAGCTCTATGAAATGTGTTGTATCAGCTCTATGAAATGTGTTGTATCAGCTCTATGAAATGTGTTGTATCAGCTCTATGTGTTGTATCAGCTCTATGAAATGCATCAGCTCTATGTGTTGTATCAGCTCTATGTGTTGTATCAGCTCTATGAAATGCATCAGCTCTATGTGTTGTATCAGCTCTATGTGTTGTATCAGCTCTATGAAATGTATCAGCTCTATGAAATGTATCAGCTCTATGAAATGTATCAGCTTTATGAAATGTATCAGCTCTGTGTGTTGTATCAGCTCTATGTGTTGTATCAGCTCTATGTGTTGTATCAGCTCTATGAAATGTATCAGCTCTATGAAATGTATCAGCTCTATGTGTTGTATCAGCTTTATGAAATGTATCAGCTCTATGAAATGTATCAGCTCTATGTGTTGTATCAGCTCTATGTGTTGTATCAGCTCTATGAAATGTATCAGCTCTATGAAATGTATCAGCTCTATGTGTTGTATCAGCTCTATGTGTTGTATCAGCTCTATGTGTTGTATCAGCTCTATGAAATGTATCAGCTCTATGAAATGCATTGTATCAGCTCTATGAAATGCATATCCAACGAAGGCCAATGGCCCAGAGCTAGCCATGAGGCTGATTAGCTAGTAAGTTAGCTAGGAGGACAACCAAACAATGGTGTGTTTACACCAATGATGTATATAAACTCTGGATTGTTGAGGCTGTGTTGGTCAACGAGAGGCTTTGAAGCCACCAATATCTGAACACCTTTAGAAGAAGCAGTCCTCCATAGAAATGAATGGAATTCTACAGTATTTCAATTAAATGTTTCAAGGACAATTACATGTATTTAAGCATTTCTTGTATGGTGTGGTGGCTTCAACACAGCGCCCCCTATCAGTGATTTAGTGTATATATAAATCATTGATTCACCATTTGTGTATGTAAGCATAAATGACCCAGTTATGCAGCCAAATAACCTCAACTCCATTATTTACCACAAAACTACAATATTCTGTACTTTCAGGCATTTCTTTTGGTGCTGAAATCAGCAGCTTAAAAGATCATTTTATGTAACGTCGGAGCTCCAGTCCACCCACAGTTGTCACCGCTCAAAATAAAAGTTTGTTACATTTCCCCTGCAGCGTTGAGAGAAACATATACTGGGAGTTAAACAGCGTGGAACGTAATGTATTCATTAGTGCACAGTAGCAAAACATTTCGCAACGTAAACATTTTCGCAATGAAAACAAGAGTTTTTATTGGACCCTTTAGTATCTCACCATTTCGTTCTGTTTGCTTCCGTTTGGTTCTTAGTGAATACACCCCAGAGCTCATTCATGACATAGTCTTTCTCTACTCCAATCCCTCTAACTCCCCTCTCAGACAGAGCTGCCTCGCAAAGTTGTTTTTATTCATTTGGAGATATTAAACCAAATAGATCACCGTCTGTCTTTGTCTTATTTTAACTTCTACCAATCAAATTCCCCCTTTTTGTTTAGTTCAATGCAGGGCCATGTTGTTACAAACGCAATCCACAAGGTGGCAGTATGACCTCAGTTTTATCTGAGCAAGGAGAAGGAAATGTATCAATCACAGCCACACTCTCAGTCACATTAAAATGAGAGACTCGGATTGAATGGAGGGGACGACGACACAGTTTTATCTTGAAAAAATTGTATTTATCCCATTGTTTTCTGTCAAAGATCATACTGAGTGTGTAAAATCCACAATTGCAGCACTCCTACACCCAACCTCCTTCCCAACCTCTCATCTCTTAGCAACAGCTGTGTTCACCTTGCTTTCTTGTACAGCTTTCTCATAACTCCCCATCTTTAAGTAGGGAGGAATTCAGACACAAGTTACATAAATTGAGCTTCCTTTTTTATGCACCTTTCTCTCCACGTATTCTGACCATGAAATGAAGCAGGAAGGGAAAGATTCCTAAGGGTAACGTGTGAGCAAGGTATTCATGTGGGGTGGAGATGCAGAAGTTGAGGTTCGTCAGAAGTGTGTCTAGAGATATGCTGTATTCTGACCTTGATTTCAGCAAACTGTCAACATGACAGGTATTTCGGCCTCTTTTCCATAGTGAAATATAAATAGCTGTGTCGTTATTCCACATTTTTATTCTAGGCCTATTTACTGGAGTGATATTTGGAGACCCAAGCTGAGGCTGTAGCCCAGCGGTATCATACTCATTCCATGGAGGGCCTAGTGTCTGTGAGGTGTTGGAGACCCAAGCCGAGGCTGTAGCCCAGCAGTATCACACTCATTCCATGGAGGGCCTAGTGTCTGTGAGGTGTTGTTTCTTTCTTTCAGTGAAGACCAGGCACGGTGAGTTCTTTACTAACTCATCAGTCAAGTAAAAGAGAGAAGCGAAAAAACACTCGTCCCTCCGTGGAATGAGTTTAACACGCGCTGTAGCCTATGGAACCTGTGTGCACAGACAGTAGCGCCAAACCTACTGAGTTAATTTAGTTGATTAATGCGCTATAGATTGTTTTAATTATATGCCTGGACTTTTACTTTTTATTTGACAATTTCTAGCGTATTCAATACTATCCGCTATATCAATATTAGGCCTAATCGCCCAACATCAGTGCCCGACCTCACTAATGCTCTTGTGGCTGAATGGAAGCAAGTCCTCTCAGCAATGTTCCAACATCTAGTGGAAAGCCTTCCTAGAATACTGGAGGCTGTTATAGCAGCAATGTTCCAACATCTAGTTGAAAGCATTCCCAGAAGAGTGGAGGCTGTTATAGCAGCAATGTTCCAACATCTAGTGGAAAGCCTTCCCAGAAGAGTGGAGGCTGTTATAGCAGCAATGTTCCAACATCTAGTGGAAAGCCTTCCCAGAAGAGTGGAGGCTGTTATAGCAGCAATGTTCCAACATCTAGTGGAAAGCCTTCCCAGAAGAGTGGAGGCTGTTATAGCAGCAATGTTCCAACATCTAGTGGAAAGCCTTCCTAGAAGACTGGAGGCTGTTATAGCAGCAATGTTCCAACATCTAGTGGAAAGCCTTCCCAGAAGAGTGGAGGCTGTTATAGCAGCAATGTTCCAACATCTAGTGGAAAGCCTTCCTAGAAGACTGGAGGCTGTTATAGCAGCAATGTTCCAACATCTAGTGGAAAGCCTTTCCAGAAGAGTGGAGGCTGTTATAGCAGCAATGTTCCAACATCTAGTGGAAAGCCTTTCCAGAAGAGTGGAGGCTGTTATAACAGCAATGTCCCAACATCTAGTGGAAATCTTTCCCAGAAGACTGGAGGCTGTTATAGCAGCAATGTTCCAACATCTAGTGGAAATCTTTCCCAGAAGAGTGGAGGCTGTTATAGCAGCAATGTTCCAACATCTAGTGGAAAGCCTTCCCAGAAGACTGGAGGCTGTTATAGCAGCAATGTTCCAACATCTAGTGGAAAGCCTTTCCAGAAGAGTGGAGGCTGTTATAACAGCAATGTCCCAACATCTAGCCGAAAGCCTTCCCAGAAGAGTGGAGGCTGTTACAGCAGCAAAGGGGTGTGGACCAAATACAGATTAATGGCCATGATTTTGGAATGAGATGTTTGACGAGCAGGTGTCCACATACTTTTGATCATGTACTGTATATAGAGTGTGTGTGATGAGAAGACATTTATCAGAAAACAGAAAGCAAAGTGCTTATTTGTGCTTTGAGGCATTATGCCTGTTTAGGGCTTATAAGATCCAACTTCTCTCCTAATGTACCACCAGTCTGTAGATTATGTCATTGTACATAAGTGGCATTCTTTCTTCAATGTAAGTATTGTGGTGGGTTTGTATTACCTTGGCTGTTTAGGGTCAACTTGGGGAGAGTGGGTCCCCCGAGAGACTGAAGTGAGATGAGTGGAGGCCACATGTACACATCAGAGAAGTGCCTGATGCCCTCCCATGAGTGAGGCCCCATGTACACCTCAGAGAAGTGTCTGATGCCCTCCCATGAGTGGAGGCCCCATGTACACCTCAGAGAAGTGTCTGATGCCCTCCCATGAGTGGAGGCCCCATGTACACCTCAGAGAAGTGTCTGTTGCCCTCCCATGAGTGGAGGCCCCATGTACACCTCAGAGAAGTGTCTGATGCCCTCCCATGAGTGGAGGCCCCATGTACACCTCAGAGAAGTGTCTGATGCCCTCCCATGAGTGGAGGCCCCATGTACACCTCAGAGAAGTGTCTGATGCCCTCCCATGAGTGGAGGCCCCATGTACACCTCATAGAAGCGTCTGTTGCCCTCCCATGAGTGGAGGCCACATTCACACCTCAGAGAAGTGTCTGATGCCCTCCCATGAGTGGAGGCCCCATGTACACCTCAGAGAAGTGTCTGTTGCCCTCCCATGAGTGGAGGCCCCATGCACACCTCAGAGAAGTGTCTGATGCCCTCCCATGAGTGGAGGCCCCATGCACACCTCAGAGAAGTGTCTGATGCCCTCCCATGAGTGGAGGCCCCATGTACACCTCAGAGAAGTGTCTGTTGCCCTCCCATGAGTGGAGGCCCCATGTACACCTCAGAGAAGTGTCTGATGCCCTCCCATGAGTGGAGGCCCCATGTACACCTCAGAGAAGTGTCTGATGCCCTCCCATGAGTGGAGGCCCCATGTACACCTCAGAGAAGTGTCTGATGCCCTCCCATGAGTAGAGGCCCCATGTACACCTCAGAGAAGCGTCTGTTGCCCTCCTGTGAGTGGAGGCCCCATGTACACCTCAGAGAAGTGTCTGATGCCATCCCATGAGTGGAGGCCCCATGCACACCTCAGAGAAGCGTCTGTTGCCCTCCCGTGAGTGGAGGCCCCATGTACACCTCAGAGAAGTGTCTGATGCCCTCCCATGAGTGGAGGCCCCATGCACACCTCAGAGAAGTGTCTGATGCCCTCCCATGAGTGGAGACCACATTCACACCTCAGAGTAGTGTCTGATGCCCTCTCAGTCATCCGGTCCCAATCCCTTGGATAGAGACCCTCTCCACTCTCTCCATTGATTCTGAGATACAATAACAAACAAGGAATAATAATAATGATTCCTCTCGTAATCTGTCCAGAACTCTTATTCATTTTACAACAGGTTTGCAAGTCACACAAATAAATACAATTACATTGTATTATAGTTAAATCCTTCCTTCTCTCCCAAACCAAACCCATCCCTCTCCACCTCCCCTTCCTTGTTTTCTCCCCACTTTACCACAACCAAGCCAAGCTTGTCCCAACCTCCGGGCCTGGCCCACCGAAGCTACGCTTGTCTCTACCTCCCATCCTTGCCCACCACTCCAACACACTTACTCCCATCCATCCATCGACATACTCATCCATTCTCATTCATTCCCGCCCAACATACACCAATGGCCTTCCTAAGAGTTACACCAGCAGAGTCCTTACTGCTGGACAGAGGGGAGGATAACTACTGGCCTTCCTAAGAGTCCTTACTGCTGGACAGAGGGGAGGTTAACTACCGTCCTTCTTAAGAGTCCTTACTGCTGGACAGAGGGGAGGTTAACTACTGGCCTTCCTAAGAGTCCTTACTGCTGGACAGAGGGGAGGTTAACTACCGTCCTTCTTAAGAGTCCTTACTGCTGGACAGAGGGGAGGTTAACTACTGGCCTTCCTAAGAGTCCTTACTGCTGGACAGAGGGGAGGTTAACTACCATCCTTCTTAAGAGTCCTTACTGCTGGACAGAGGGGAGGTTAACTACCGTCCTTCTTAAGAGTCCTTACTGCTGGACAGAGGGGAGGTTAACTACTGGCCTTCCTAAGAGTCCTTACTGCTGGACAGAGGGGAGGTTAACTACCGTCCTTCTTAAGAGTCCTTACTGCTGGACAGAGGGGAGGTTAACTACTGGCCTTCCTAAGAGTCCTTACTGCTGGACAGAGGGGAGGTTAACTACCATCCTTCTTAAGAGTCCTTACTGCTGGACAGAGGGGAGGTTAACTACTGGCCTTCCTAAGAGTCCTTACTGTTGGACAGAGGGGAGGTTAACTACTGGCCTTCCTAAGAGTCCTTACTGTTGGACAGAGGGGAGGTTAACTACTGGCCTTCCCAAGAGTCCTTAATGCTGGACAGAGGAGAGGTTAACTACTGGCCTTTCTAAGAGCCCTTACTGCTGGACAGAGGGGAGGTTAACCACTGGCCTTCCTAATAGTCCTTACTGCTGGACAGAGGGGAGGTTAACTACTGGCCTTCCTAAGAGTCCTTACTGCTGGACAGAGGGGAGGTTAACTACCGGCCTTCCTAAGAGTCCTTACTACTGGACAGAGGGGAGGTTAACCACTGGCCTTCCTAATAGTCCTTACTGCTGGACAGAGGGGAGGTTAACTACTGGCCTTCCTAAGAGTCCTTACTGTTGGACAGAGGAGAGGTTAACTACTGGCCTTCCTAAGAGTCCTTACTGCTGGACAGAGGGGAGGTTAACTACTGGCCTTCCTAAGAGTCCTTACTACTGGACAGAGGGGAGGTTAACTACTGGCCTTCCTAAGGGTTACACAAGCAGTGTCCTTACTGTTGGACAGAGGGGAGGTTAACCACTGGCCTTCCTAAGAGTCCTTACTGTTGGACAGAGGGGAGGTTAACCACTGGCCTTCCTAAGAGTCCTACTGTTGGACAGAGGGGAGGTTAACTACTGGCTTTCCTAGGAGTCCTTACTGCTTGATTTGATTTGAGGTTAACCGCTGGCCTTCCTAAGAGTCCTTACTGCTGGACAGAGGGGAGGTTAACTACTGGCCTTCCTAAGAGTCCTTACTGCTGGACTGAGGGGAGGTTAACCACTGGCCTTCCTAAGGGTTACACAAGCAGTGTCCTTACTGTTGGACAGAGGGGAGGTTAACCACTGGCCTTCCTAAGAGTCCTTACTGTTGGACAGAGGGGAGGTTAACCACTGGCCTTCCTAAGAGTCCTACTGTTGGACAGAGGGGAGGTTAACTACTGGCTTTCCTAGGAGTCCTTACTGCTTGATTTGATTTGAGGTTAACCGCTGGCCTTCCTAAGAGTCCTTACTGCTGGACAGAGGGGAGGTTAACTACTGGCCTTCCTAAGAGTCCTTACTGCTGGACTGAGGGGAGGTTAACCACTGGCCTTCCTAAGAGTCCTTACTGCTGGACAGAGGGGAGGTTAACTACTGCCCTTCCTAAGAGTTACACAAGCAGTGTCCTTACTGCTGGACAGAGGGGAGGTTAACCACTGGCCTTCCTAAGAGTCCTTACTGCTGGACAGAGGGGAGGTTAACTACTGCCCTTCCTAAGAGTTACACAAGCAGTGTCCTTACTGCTGGACTGAGGGGAGGTTAACCACTGGCCTTCCTAAGAGTCCTTACTGCTGGACAGAGGGGAGGTTAACTACTGCCCTTCCTAAGAGTTACACAAGCAGTGTCCTTACTGCTGGACAGAGGGGAGGTTAACCACTGGCCTTCCTAAGGGTTACACAAGCAGTGTCCTTACTGCTGGACAGAGGGGAGGTTAACTAATGCCCTTCCTAAGGGTTACACAAGCAGTGTCCTTACTGTTGGACAGAGGGGAGGTTAACTACTGGCCTTCCTAAGAGTCCTTACTACTGGACAGAGGGGAGGTTAACTACTGGCCTTCCTAAGGGTTACACAAGCAGTGTCCTTACTGTTGGACAGAGGGGAGGTTAACCACTGGCCTTCCTAAGAGTCCTTACTGTTGGACAGAGGGGAGGTTAACCACTGGCCTTCCTAAGAGTCCTACTGTTGGACAGAGGGGAGGTTAACTACTGGCTTTCCTAGGAGTCCTTACTGCTTGATTTGATTTGAGGTTAACCGCTGGTCTTCCTAAGAGTCCTTACTGCTGGACAGAGGGGAGGTTAACTACTGGCCTTCCTAAGAGTCCTTACTGCTGGACTGAGGGGAGGTTAACCACTGGCCTTCCTAAGGGTTACACAAGCAGTGTCCTTACTGTTGGACAGAGGGGAGGTTAACCACTGGCCTTCCTAAGAGTCCTTACTGTTGGACAGAGGGGAGGTTAACCACTGGCCTTCCTAAGAGTCCTACTGTTGGACAGAGGGGAGGTTAACTACTGGCTTTCCTAGGAGTCCTTACTGCTTGATTTGATTTGAGGTTAACCGCTGGCCTTCCTAAGAGTCCTTACTGCTGGACAGAGGGGAGGTTAACTACTGGCCTTCCTAAGAGTCCTTACTGCTGGACTGAGGGGAGGTTAACCACTGCCCTTCCTAAGAGTTACACAAGCAGTGTCCTTACTGCTGGACAGAGGGGAGGTTAACCACTGGCCTTCCTAAGGGTTACACAAGCAGTGTCCTTACTGCTGGACAGAGGGGAGGTTAACTAATGCCCTTCCTAAGAGTTACACAAGCAGTGTCCTTACTGCTGGACAGAGGGGAGGTTAACTACTGGCCTTCCTAAGAGTTACACAAGCAGTGTCCTTACTGCTGGACAGAGACAGAGGGGAGATTAACTACTGGCCTTCCTAAGAGTCCTTACAGCTGGACTGAGGGGAGGTTAACCACTGGCCTTCCTAAGAGTCCTTACTGCTGGACAGAGGGGAGGTTAACTACTGCCCTTCCTAAGAGTTACACAAGCAGTGTCCTTACTGCTGGACAGAGGGGAGGTTAACCACTGGCCTTCCTAAGGGTTACACAAGCAGTGTCCTTACTGCTGGACAGAGGGGAGGTTAACTACTGCCCTTCCTAAGAGTTACACAAGCAGTGTCCATACTGCTGGACAGAGGGGAGTTTAAATACTGCCCTTCCTAAGAGTTACACAAGCAGTGTCCTTACTGCTGGACAGAGACAGAGGGGAGGTTAACTACTGGCCTTCCTAAGAGTCCTTACTGCTGGACAGAGGGGAGGTTAAAACCACGTAAAGGTTACATAATCAGGGTGCTACTGTTTCTGTGATGTGTGTTTGTGCGTGTTCTGTGTTTCCCTTTATAATTACTGCTCATTAAAGTTAATGAGGGCTTCATGAAGTTTGCTAAATGCCCAGGAGTAAGGGGCTCTTTGTGTGTGTGTCTTCTTTTATAATTGCCAGAGAGCATAGGGTGTTCATTGTAGCCAGATTAATTAACACTAAAGAGATTGTTTGTTTACAGGCAAGGTCATTACCCAGCATTCCCCTGGGATGACATAACAAAACAAAAAACTCAGAACACTACACAGGAAGTCCCAAAAGCAGAGATTAGAGAAATCCTGTCTTGTCAGGGGTCATAAGGGATTGTCCCATTTCTCTGTTTGTGTGTGTGTGTGAGATAGAGAGAGAGGGAGAGAGCATGCATGCATGTGTGTTTGTTGTTTACGAAAAGCAGGGGTGAAGATATGTTTTGGGGTCAGGGGCATGTTTCTCTGTTTGTATTTATACATTAGCTTCAGTCATTTTGCGTCACTATGACTAAACACAACATAACTTCTTTGGGAACGGGGGCAGTATTGAGTAGCTTGGATGAATAAGGTGCCAGAGTAAACTGCCTGCTACTCAGGCCCAGGACTTTCTCTGGACTTTGTGCTCGTGCCTTGTGCATTTGGATTGGTGAACGAAACGCGCGAACAAAAAGGAGGTATTTGGACATAAAGATTAACTTTATCGAACAAAACACACATTTATTGTCTAACATGGAATCCTGGGAGTGCCATCCGGTGAAGATCATCAAAGGTTAGTGATTAATTTCAACGCTATTTCTGTCTTTTGTGACACCCCTCCTTGGTTGGACAATGGCTGTATGGTTTTCTGTGGCTAGGCTAGGCTGGATTAACAAGAAGTTAAAACCTGTTATGGCTGCGATCCCCGTACAGGGACCAACATCAGGGGAAATTTCAGAGTGACAACAAAAAATACAACTTCATAACATTAAACATTCTTGAAAATGCAAGTGTCTTACATCCTTCAAAAGATTAGAATCTTGGTAATCAAACTACGTTTTCCAATTTAAAATAGCTATTACAGAGAACAAATCCCATGCTTTTGTTTGAGAAGAGCAATCAACAACAGAAACATTTTCCGCCATGACAGTTTTTACACATTCACATCTGAAGGTAAAATTATGACTTACATTCTGATATCTTGCTCTTATTTCTCTTCCTGGGGGTCCCAGTGATCAAATGAAGTGCCGTTTTCTTTGATAAAATCAATTTTTATAGCCTAAATCGAAACATTTTGTAAACCGTTTGTGCCGTGAATTCCATCTCTATCAATTTTTTTACGGAGCATTCGGCGTGATTGCCCTCTGTAAACAATCGTTTATCTAGTCATGGTGGGTTTCAGTGCATTCCTCTGGATGTTTGCAACACAGCCAAACGTCATTGTTTTTTTTGCGGGGAGTATTGACCGAAGTGAGCTGATTTGAAGACAACGATAAATGACTACCTTACGCACCAATAATTTTAGCGAAGCTTCATTGATTGACTATATTTCTGCCCAATGACCACTGATCTTCTTGAAATCTAGCTGGGTAGATAGCCAATGAGCTGAGGTAAACGCGGAAAGTTGTAGTTTCAACGATTTCATTGCAGATATCATGGTGAATAAATCAGGTAAAGCGAAGTCAAACTCTAAAGTGAAAGTGAAAAAGTGAAAGTGAGACAGATTTTTTGTTTGAGGAATCTTGGAGTGTTATGATTCAAACGAACTGAGGAGCTGTTTCTGCAAGGACAGGACGTAAGTGCTAATGCCGTTTTATGAAATATAAATATATATATATATATTTTTGCAATGAAATGTGTGGTTTGTTTGTGTGTGTGTGTGTTGGTTTGTTTGGGGGTGTGTATATATATATACAACAATGGCTGGAGTTGAATGGAACAGCACTTCACCTTAGTGACTGTTCCCTCTGCTCTACACAATACTTATCTGTTTATTTTATGTGATGATAAAAGGCTCATACAATACAAAACTTTCACAGTGATAGCGACTCCGACTGGGAGCCCCCGGTGCCAAGCTGCCCGCTCTACCTGTGCCCCCAGTGGTGTTCATATGCCACAGTTCATTACTGCAGGCATGACTGTGCCTCAGGGCCAAAAGGGCACAGCATGGAGGCTTCGTTGTGTTCTGTGTGGCATGAAATGCACCACTTGTTCAGTTTTCCTCTGCTTTACATCAGAAAGAGACTGCTATGGGACATGGCACAGGCAGCAAAATATTATGACGAGGACTTCCAAGGGGTGTACTGTTTTTAAAAATATATTTATTTTCTAATATTTTTTTAAACATTTTTTTGTGTGTTAGAATTGCTTTTTGATATGTTGTATATAGTTATTTGCACTGCTGTATATAGTTATAGGTCATTTCACCAATTCGGCCACTTGGGTACATTTGGGCAACTTGTGTGGGACACCTGGGTGACTTCATGCTAAATGTCATGTAGCTCACCCATTCCTGAAGTTATCAGTCTGAAACTTTGCACACCTTCAGTTGCACTCTTGTGTTATCCATCCAGATTATCTCCAGCATCCTATCTGACTGTGTGGCTATTCTAGTACATGTGAAAGATGATGCTACAACAATAAAAAACAGAAAACGTATGCTCTTTCTTTCTCTTTTCTTCCAACAGATCTACTGTGTTATATTCTCCTACATTCAATTAACATTTCCACAAACTTCAGAATGTTTCCATTCAAATGATACCAAGGATTGTTTCATCAGGTCGTTTTTAGGGAGTGACATTGGTTCTTGTAGAATACCATTCATTTTCATCCATATTGTTATTAACTATGAAGTTATTAACTATGTTGTGTTATTAACTATTTTCTTTACATTCATGCTTTGAAAAGAGACACGTAAAAATAATCTGTGGATGAGAATGCACATCTTCAATATGTACCCATTGTTCCTCTTTAGTACATTTAGCATTATGTTGTAAGTAAAAGCCTTGGGTAGCGAGTTGATACAATTCCAAGTCTGGAAGGTTAAAATCACCCTCAGACTTAGGAAGATGTTAACCTGTAGTTGTTGGCTCTCTTTGAAAGTAAAAGATAGTTCAAATTTTCCATAAAGTGTTTTATACAACGTTCTACTAAACCTGGGAGGGAAATTAGTGTCAAAGAACTGATCTGTGTGTGTGTGTGTGTGTGTGTGTGTGTGTGTGTGTGTGTGTGTGTGTGTGTGTGTGTGTGTGTGTGTGTGTGTGTGTGTGTGTGTGTGTGTGTGTGTGTGTGTGTGTGTGTGTGCATTCATACAGTACCCTAGCTTCGCCTGCTTTTTCACCTGAAGTGAAGTAATCAATAAGTTTCCTCCTAATAAATATTCTCATGTTGTGCGGCATGACCCTGGGTGGTTTAACCACTGGGAACCAGACTAGAGTTAAAACCAGTGCTATGGTTCGGTCAAAGGGCTCGACAGGGATGGTCATAAGACCTGACTGTGCTTTGAACACTGGGAACCTGGCTGACCTAATCTACATAAGTACTGTTAGTAACACTGTCATATTACGTACCACCTCTCCAAATAGTGTAACTCAATTGAGTCTTTCAGGTTGCTATCATATCAATCCCATCAGGACCACTACCTCTCTAATACTCCAGGAAAGAGAGGTGATGCAGAGTGACTCAGCTAAGACCAGATCTCTCTCTCTCTCTCTCTCTCTACCCCTCTCTATACGTCTATCCCTCTCTCTCACTAACTCTATCTGCCTCAACCGCTGTAAGGCCTGACCTTCCTTTGATTCTCTCTTCAGTGAGGACAAAAAGGACAGTGTGGTCGAACAACTCCTGACCTGGCAGGAAGCAACCATGGGTGATACCGATCTCCAAGAGCTAATCACCAGGAACTCCTGCTCTGAGAAGCTTTGTTAATACAGGCAGTTATCTACACACTGATTAAAGGGGCAATCTGTAGTTCAACTAATAACAAAACCGCAACCCTGCCACTGTTTTTGGATTACAGCTAAGGGATGGGGCTCGAGAAATGTATCCACTCTGACATTATAGTTATTTAAATGTTGTTTTGAGTCTGTAATGTGTTTGTTTACAATTACAAACAATGTAGTGAAATACATTTATATTTTGGGTTCTGATGGCGTACCACAGTTGAACTAAGGTCATGAGGCATTGAAATTCATATTCCTCAATATATTAATATATTTGGGGGGGGGGGTGCTTAGTTGTCCTCTTACACACAAGTGTGTAATGGAAAGGTTTGTTTGGGGGTACTAACGACAGATTTTCTTTTACCTTGTCAGCCCCGGTATTCGAACCAGTAACCGAACCAGTTACTGGCCCAACACTCTAACCTCGAGACTATCTGGGTATATACATAATTCGTTTATTTGTCTAAAACTTGATGTTGCAACTGCAGATTTCCCCTTTAAATACACCTGAGTTATCAGTCAATATGTGTTTGTGTACTTGTATGTGTTTATGATCAGAGCAGATTCACTGAAATCTTAGAACCACACAAGTTGCTGCTGACTGGCTTGCAGTGTTCTGACATTCTACTGAAGGACACGATCAGTCAATAGCTGAGGAGGTGTTCTACAAGATAGATAAAGTAATGAAAATCATGGTGGAATTTACGTAGTGCTTTTTAGGCTAGCTGGGTGTCAACATATTATAATTTAGGAAAGGAAATTGACCTCATCTGTCACCATGGTGACCAGATGAATTATGGTCTCTGTCTCTCTCTCTTTTTCTCTTTTTCTAAGAATCTGTTGTAATTTAGAAAAAAAAGGAAAATAATCAATCAATCAAATCAATCAGGGTTTCATCTTTCCATCGATCAATTTAGCAATCTTTCTCTGTTTTTATGTAGAGATACAGTGCCATCTGTTATTGGCAGTGAAGCATTTTTTCTTCATTTGGCTCTATTCTTCAAGACTTTGGATTTGAAATCAAACAATGACTATTAGGATAAAGTGCAGTCTGTCAGTTTCAATTTAATCGATATTGGGTGAACCGTTCAGGAATTACATCACTTTTTGTGCACAGCCCATTTTAGGGGAGCAAAAGTATTGGGACAAATTCACTTATATGTGTATTAAAGTAGCTGTGTACAAAATGTGCTGTAATTTCTAAACGGTTCACCCAAAATGGATTAAATTAAAGCTGACAGTCTGCACTTTATCCTCATAGTCATTGTTTGATTTCAAATCCAAAGTCTTGAAGTATAGAGCCAAAATAATAAGGAGGGCACTGTATGTGTCAGTCTCATAAACTGAGCTGGTCTCTGACACGCAGAGCCGCGGCGCTCTGTAGGCCTATTTGTGCTGTTGGTTTAAACACATAGAAATCTAGTTTGATAAGATTTGTTTAACCTTTCTATGGCTACTTGGCCTACAATGATTGGGAAAGACAACCAAGCTAATCAATAGGAGAACAGCAGAACAACAACAACTAGTTAAATCCCTTACCACAAGATGCTCTATGTTGGGCTTCACTCTCATTATTTAATGACCGAAAACGGATAATTAGGCCTTGATATTTAGCTTAATTAAGTGGGGTTGTCATGCATTGGTTGTTTTTGAAGACATACATGTAGCTAATAACTCCATTATGTTGAATTCTCCAAGGATCAGTTAAAGTAAACTCTCATATAAGATAATAACTTCCAATACTTGGAGAGTTGATTAGCCATTTTAATGACATCTCTTGGGGACAGTTGGGGGCTTATATACGTATAGTGGACAGAGCAGCAGAGATACAGTTGTTGGTGTTACTGCAAGATTCAGGGACAGAGAGTCAGAGAGATAGAGGGATAATCTCTCACACCACCTGAACCTGTGGTGGAACACAGCCAACAGAACGACCCAGACCATCAACTCTACTACCTGAACCTGTCGTGGTGGAACACAGCCAACAGAACGACCCAGACCATCAACTCTACTACCTGAACCTGTCGTGGTGGAACACAGCCAACAGAACGACCCAGACCATCAACTCTACTACCTGAACCTGTCGTGGTGGAACACAGCCAACAGAACGACCCAGACCATCAACTCTACTACCTGAACCTGTGGTGGAACACAGTCAACAGACCGACCCAGACCATCAACTCTACTACCTGAACCTGTGGTGGAACACAGCCAATAGACCGACCCAGACCATCAACTCTACTACCTGAACCTGCTGTTGTAGAACACAGCCAACAGACCGACCCAGACCATCAACTCTACTACCTGAACCTGTGGTGGAACACAGCCAACAGACCGACCCATGGTCCATATCCCTGTGCCCAGTAAGTAGTTATGGTCTATAGAGTAGAATAGGACTATTCCACAGTACATAGGCCTAGGCTTTGGAGTAGAATAGGACAATTCATTCGTATTTGTAAAGTGTTGGTACTGAATTAAGAATGAAAGCTATAAGCCCTATCTGGATGTTGGTTGTTGGGGCGGCAGGTAGCCTAGTGTTTAAAGTGATGGACTAGTAACCGAAAGGTTGCAAGATCAACTCCTTGAGCTGACAAGGTAAAGATCTGTCGTTCTGCCCCTGAACAAGGCAGTTAACCCACTGTTCCTAGACAGTCATTGAAAATAAGAATTTGTTCTTAACTGACTTGCCTAGTAAATAAAGGTTAAAAAAAAATAGGGTGCAATTTTAGCAAAACATGGGTAAGCTTAGATGAAATAGAGTGTAGATTAATCAAGCAATTTATTTGGTGATCAAATCACCATTTTAAGAGAAGACATTATCATACTGGCTGTTGCTACTTGTAAGCTGACTGATGAAGTCCTTATGTTCCACACATTGCTAACTCTGTCTCTCTCCTTTCAGGTTTTACGCATCAACGGAGCAAGCGTTTGTGTTTGTCTGTGCATGCATAGACCTGGAGCGCAGGTGTGCGGAACCAGCTCAGCCATGACATTCCTCCACAGGTTGCAATGGAACGACTCCTCCGTTCTAATCCATCCTCCAGGGTTCTACATCATCGGCTTCACCTCCCTGCCCTTTGCCAACCTCTACTTCATCTTCCTCGCTTTCGTTTACGTGGTGTCGGTCGTGTTCAACATATTTGTGATCTATATAATCATGGTGGACCATCGCCTCCACAACCCCAAGTTTATGGCGGTTGGTAACCTCGCGGTGGTTGATCTGGTGCTGAATACTTGCATTATTCCCGGTATGCTAAAGGCGTTTCTTGCTAAAAACAATTTTGTGCCGTTTAATCTGTGTATGGTACAGATGTATGTGTATTATTCCTTCATATCTATGGAATCGTTCTCCATCGCCGTGCTCGCCTATGACCGTATGATCGCCATATGTTTTCCTCTGAGGCACGGCTCCATCAACACCATGACGAGTATGTCGTGTATTCTCGGTGTCATCTGGTGCTTCTGTCTTGGTATACAGATATTCAGTGCTGCAATTATGACCAGGCTGTCCTACTGCGATTCCGTTAATGTCTACAGCTATTTCTGTGATTACGCACCAGTGTTTCGGCTGGCATGTAACGACAACACCCTGCAATGGGCTGTGGCTTCAGTTCTGAGCCTGGTTATCCTCCTCGGCCCACTGTCCTTCATCATTCTGTCATACATGAGTATTCTAATCGCTGTGTTCAGGATGAAAAGCGTTGAGAGTCGTGTGAAAGCGCTGGCCACCTGCACTGAGCACCTCATTCTAGTGGCAGTATTCTTCTTTCCGGTTCTGATTATTTTCATGGTTGGGTTATTAGCGCGCATCAAACCAGACCCTGACCTGCGCGTACTGAGCCTGTCGCTGGCCTCGTGCATCCCGCCCTGTCTCAACCCCATCGTCTACTCTCTGAAAACTAAAGAGATCAAGAGCAAAGTGCTCACCATGTTCAGGAGAATTAAAGTTCAAGTAGTTAACGATTGATCTTTACGCATAGGTTGCTACATAGGTTGCTAAATGCGCAGTGGAGGTTCTCGCCATTCTGCACTAACTGTAATTACACCATCAACCAAGAGTCAAGACTAAACCAATTCACCTTGGTGGTGTGCAGACTGGTTTTATATTGTTCTTAACGATTTCACACAAACCAGAGAAAAATGCAAAAACATGTCTGTGAAGTTATATATTCACAGTATTATGAATGAATTGTTGTTTATTTGGTAGCATTTCACAGTGTGACTGATTTTACTAATTGCATTAGTACTGTACAAAGTTAGAGGTGTGCTAATTGATAGATTCCCCGTTCCCGAAGGTGACATGATGTCATTGATGTAACGTGCAAATGAGCAATAGAAAACCAATCGCGCAAATGTCACCATTATGATTGTTTTTGTGAGGATGCCCCAGTACCGCCCCCGACAAGATGCTGCCCTGAGCGGCTGCCCATACCTCGCCTATACCTAAATCCACCACCGTACGTGCGTAAAGTCTATCAAGGGTGTTGAAATGGGGAGACATGCATGTAACTCATACATTACTTATCTTGTCCCGTTAAATATTAAATATAAAGCACTTGGCATTTTCATCGTTTAAATAGTAGTTCATAACGAGTGAATGACGTGTTTTGTTTTCAATATTTTCATTGATGATTGTGTCCATCTATTTTTGAACACAGAGGTATCGCAGAAATTATTATCAATGACTTACATTTCCTTTTCAGCTTTCCTACAAGACAGAGGTGGCTAGAGGAATACGCTATAGGAGGATGGGCTCATTGTAATGGCTGAAATGGAAAAAATTGAGTGGTATTAATCACATCAAACTTTTGTTTGAGTCTATCCTATTAATTCCATTCCAATCAGCCCGTCCTCATATAGCTTCTCCCGCCAGCCTCGACTACACGTTCTGCAATAACTCCATATTTGCACTTCCTCATCCTGTGTCATCAACCAACCAAACAATATTCCCAACATCAATGTTCTAGTAAAAAACAGAAAATCAAACACATACTGTATCTCTGTAATGTTTTACTTTCTGAGTGCTTCAACAGGTTTAATAAGGCTACCTGGTTGATCCGGTTGTTTTATCAATATGTTCTCAATATTTGTCACTGTGTTTTTATCTGTTTAAGTCCTGATCTGTAAAGCTCACTGGACTGCAATATATTCTAAGAAAGATGGTAAAGAAATAAAGTCTATTATTATTATCAACATCATGCTTTGTGAAATACAAGCCTTGGCACAAACTGCAGGGTTAGAAACAAGCTCATTTTAGGAGTATAGTCAAATATCAGTTTGCAAACAATGTTAACTTCTTTTAATGTTAATAAACCCTCCATAAAAACATGGTATTTTTGATTTATTTCTTGAGTAACGCAGCTCATAAATGTAGGTGTTTCAGCCTACTTGCTGTGGTGGTGGGGCAGCCAGTGGAAAATACTGAGCGTAGTTGTTGGTAAGGTTCTCTAGTTGCGCCGTGATTGGCTCAGTGTTCTGTCACTCATGGGGACAATGTGTCACTGCCAAATCTAAGGGTAGAGCTTGAAAATTCAAGCTCCTTGGGTGCTGAATTAGAGTGCTTTGTATGTGTATTCCTTTTTGTAAATGTGTTTGATCAAAATATAACCTTTTTATAATCCTAATAGTTTAGGCCAGTATTCATGGGCCTACCTATTACCGTGGTAGCTGACAGATCCATAGCTGTTGTTCAGGTAGTGTCTGGGGTGTAATTGCAATATGAGCTGTTTCTCTTGTGGACACACGAGAGACACACCCCAGCCGCATTTGAATTTAAACAGTGATAGAATGTTTAGGTTCTATCAATTATAGAAATAGTTGAATAGCATTCACATTTTTTGTATCGTTATATAACCCACAAAAGCCCCCGAGCTACAACATTGTGCATTCCAGTGTTCCAGTGTTTAAACGTGACGTAATCTTGGCCTTAATTCACCATTTCAAACCTACCTTTGTCTAATCAGTTCTGTGTATGCAAAAATAAGAAGTTCAGATTTATACACCAACAACGTCATTACATTAAAAGCCAGACTAACATGGAAGGGACATGACAACATCAAATCTAATTTTATGTGTCATATGCGCCAAATACAACAGTTGTAGACCTTACAGTGAAATGCTTATTTTCAAGCCCTAAGCCAACAATGCAGTTCAATAAATAGGGTTAAGAAATGATTTACTAAATAAACTACAGTAAAAAAATAATATAAAAGTCACACAATAAAATAACAATAACGAGGCTATATACAGGGGGGGTACTGGTACTGAGTCAATGCAGGGGTACAGGTTAGTAGTGAGGCTATATACAGGGGGGGTACTGGTACTGAGTCAATGTGCGGGGGCACAGGTTGGTCAAGGTAATTGTACTTGTAGGTAAAGAGACTAGAAAATACACTGCGAGGAGCAGAAGTGTAAACAGCAAGTAGCAGCAGTGTAAAAACAAAGGCGGGGGGGTTAATGTAAATATTCCGGATGGCCATTTGTTCACCGGTCTTATGGCTTGGGGGTAGAAGCTGTTAAGAAGCCTTTTGTGCCTAAACTTGGCAATCTGGTTCCGCTTGCTGGGTAGTAGCAGAGAGAACAGTCTATATGACCTGGGTGACTGGAGTCTTTGACCATTTTTGGGGCCTTCCTCTGACACTGCCTAGTACATAGTTCCTGGATGGCAGGAACCTTGGCCCCAGTGATTTACTGGACCATACACAGTACCCTCTGTAGCGCCTTATGGTTGAAGGCCGAGCAGTTGACATACCAGGCAGTGATGCAACCAGGCAGTGATGCAACCAATTTTGCAGCTGTAGAACTTTTTGAGGATCTGGGGACCCATGCCAAATCTTTTCAGTCTCCTGAGGGGGAAAATCTGTTGTCGTGCAATCTTCACAACGGTTTTGGTGTGTTTGGACCATGATAGTTTGTAGGTGATGTGAACATCAAAGAACTTGAAGCTCTCGACCCGCTCCACTACAGCCCCGCCGATGTGAATGGGGGTGTGGTCGGGCCTTCCTTTTCCTGTAGTCCATGATTATCTCCTTTTTCTTGCTCACGTTGAGGGAGAGGTTGTTGTCCTGGCCCCACACTGCCAGGTCTCTGACCAGCTCCCTATAGGCTGTCTCATCGTTGTGTCATCAGCAAACGTAATGATGGTGTTGGAGTAGTGCTTGGAGACGCGGCAATGGGTGAACAGGGAGCACAGGAGAGGCCTTCGCATTGAGGATCAACGTGGCAGATGTGTTGTTGCCTGCCCTTACTACCTGGGGACGGCCCGTCAGGAAGTCCAGGATCCAGATGCAGTAGGAGGTGTTTAGTCCCAGGGTCCTTAGCTTAGTATTGAGCTATATGGGCACTATGGTGATGAATGCTGAGCTGTAGTCAATGAACAGCATTCTCACATAGGTGTTCCCTTTGTCAACATGGGAAAGGGCAGTGTAGAGTGTGATTGAGATTGAGATTGCGTCGTCTCTGAATCTGTTGGGGCGTTATGCGAATTGGAGTGGATCTAGGGATTCCGGGATGATGGTGTTGATGTGAGCCATGACCAGCCTTTCAAAGCACTTCATGGCTACAGACGTGATTTCTACGGGGCTGTAGTCATTTAGGCAGGTCACCTTTGCTTTCTTGGTCACAGGGACTAATAGTCTGCTTGAAACATGTAGGTATTACAGGGAGTGGTTGAAAATGTCAGTGAAGACACTTGCCAGTTGGTCCACGCATGCTCATGTCCTTGTAATCCGTCTGGCCCTGCGGCCTTGTGAATGTTGACCTTTTTAAAGAGCATTATGACAAAGTTGTCTGGAACAGCTGGTGCTCTCATGTATGCTTCAGTTTTGCTTGCCTCGAAGCAAGCATAAAATACATTTTGCTCATCTGCTAGGCTCATCTGGTGGGCAGCTCGCGGCTGGGTTTCCCTTTGTAGTTCGTAATAGTTTGCAAGCCCTGCCAAATCCGGTGTAGCAAGATTCAATCTTAGTTCTGTATTGATGCTTTTCCTGTTTGATGGTTCGTCTGAGGGCATAGCAGGTTTTCTTATAAGGTCCGGATAATGTCCCGCTCCTTGAAAGTGGAAGCTCTAGCCTTTAGCTTGGTGCGGAGGTTGCCTGTAATCCACAGCTTCTGGTTGGGATATGAACGTACGGTCACTGTGGGGACGACGTCATTGATGCATTTATTGATGAAGCCAGTAAACGAGGTGGATACTCCTCAATACCATTGGACGAATATGTAGCGAGGGCCAGCCGACTAGAGCATACAAGTCGCAGTGGTGGGTGGTATAAGGTGCTTTAGTGACAAAACGGATGGCACTGTGATAGACTGCATCCAGTTTGCTGAGTAGAGTGTTGGAAGCCATTTTGTAGATGACATCGCCGAAGTCGAGGATCGGTAGGATAGTCAGTTTTACTAGGGTAAGCTTGGCGGCGTGAGTGAAGGAGGCTTTGTTGCGGAATAGAAAGCCGACTCTTGATTTGATTTTCGATTGGAGATGTTTGATATGAGTCTGGAAGGAGAGTTTGCAGTCTAGCCAGACACCTAGGTACTTATAGATGTCCACATATTCAAGGTCAGAACCATCCAGGGTGGTGATGCTAGTCGGGCATGCGGGTGCAGGCAGCGATCGGTTGAAAAGCATGCATTTGGTTTTACTAGCGTTTAAGAGCAGTTGGAGGCCACGGAAGGAGTGTTGTATGGCATTGAAGCTCGTTTGGAGGTTAGATAGCACAGTGTCCAATGACGGGCCGAAAGTATATAGAATGGTGTCGTCTGCGTAGAGGTGGATCAGGGAATCGCCCGCAGCAAGAGCAACATCATTGATATATACAGAGAAAAGAGTCGGCCCGAGACTTGAACCCTGTGGCACCCCCATAGAGACTGCCAGAGGACCGGACAGCATGCCCTCCGATTTGACACACTGAACTCTGTCTGCAAAGTAATTGGTGAACCAGGCAAGGCAGTCATCCGAAAAACCGAGGCTACTGAGTCTGCCGATAAGAATATGGTGATTGACAGAGTCGAAAGCCTTGGCAAGACGGCTGCACAGTACTGTCTTTTATCGATGGCGGTTATGATATCGTTTAGTACCTTGAGTGTGGCTGAGGTGCACCCGTGACCGGCTCGGAAACCAGATTGCACAGCGGAGAAGGTACGGTGGGATTCGAGATGGTCAGTGACCTGTTTGTTGACTTGGCTTTCGAAGACCTTAGATAGGCGGGGCAGGATGGATATAGGTCTGTAACAGTTTGGGTCCAGGGTGTCTCCCCCTTTGAAGAGGGGGATGACTGCGGCAGCTTTCCAATCCTTGGGGATCTCAGACGATATGAAAGAGAGGTTGAACAGGTTGGTAATAGGGGTTGCGACAATGGCGGCGGATAGTTTCAGAAATAGAGGGTCCAGATTGTCAAGCCCAGCTGATTTGTACGGGTCCAGGTTTTGCAGCTCTTTCAGAACATCTGCTATCTGGATTTGGGTAAAGGAGAACCTGGAGAGGCTTGGGCGAGGAGCTGCGGGGGGGGGGGCGGAGCTGTTGGCCGAGGTTGGAGTAGCCAGGTGGAAGGCATGGCCAGCCGTTGAGAAATGCTTATTGAAGTTTTCGATAATCATGTATTTATCGGTGGTGACCGTGTTACCTAGCCTCAGTGCAGTGGGCAGCTGGGAGGAGGTGCTCTTGTTCTCCATGGACTTCACAGTGTCCCAGAACTTTTTGGAGTTGGAGCTACAGGATGCAAACTTCTGCCTGAAGAAGCTGGCCTTAGCTTTCCTGACTGACTGCGTGTATTGGTTCCTGACTTCCCTGAACAGTTGCATATCACGGGGACTATTCGATGCTATTGCAGTCCGCCACAGGATGTTTTTGTGCTGGTCGAGGGCAGTCAGGTCTGGAGTGAACCAAGGGCTGTATCTGTTCTTAGTTCTGCATTTTTTGAACGGAGCATGCTTATCTAAAATGGTGAGGAAGTTACTTTTAAAGAATGACCAGGCATCCTCAACTGACGGGATGAGGTCAATGTCCTTCCAGGATAGAATGGCCTGCTCACAGAAGTGTTTTAGGGAGCGTTTGACAGTGATGAGGGGTGGTCGTTTGACTGCGGCTCCGTAGCGGGTACAGGCAATGAGGCAGTGATCGCTGAGATCCTGGTTGAAGACAGCGGAGGTGTATTTGGAGGGCCAGTTGGTCAGGATGACGTCTATGAGGGTGCCCTTGTTTACAGAGTTAGGGTTGTACCTGGTGGGTTCCTTGATGATTTGTGTGAGATTGAGGGCATCTAGCTTAGATTGTAGGACTGCCGGGGTGTTAAGCATATCCCAGTTTAGGTCACCTAACAGAACAAACTCTGAAGCTAGATGGGGGGCGATCAATTCACAAATGGTGTCCAGGGCACAGCTGGGAGCTGAGGGGGGTCGGTAGCAGGCGGCAATAGTGAGAGACTTATTTCTGGAGAGAGTAATTTTCAAAATTAGTAGTTCGAACTGTTTGGGTATGGACCTGGAAAGTATGACATTACTTTGCAGGCTATCTCTGCAGTAGACTGCAACTCCTCCCCCTTTGGCAGTTCTATCTTGACGGAAGATGTTATAGTTGGGTATGGAAATCTCTGAATTTTTGGTGGCCTTCCTGAGCCAGGATTCAGACACAGCAAGGACATCAGGGTTAGCAGAGTGTGCTAAAGCAGTGAGTAAAACAAACTTAGGGAGGAGGCTTCTGATGTTGACATGCATGAAACCAAGGCTTTTTCGATCACAGAAGTCAACAAATGAGGGTGCCTGGGGACATGCAGGGCCTGGGTTTACCTCCACATCACCCACGGAACAGAGAAGGAATAGTATGAGGGTGCGGCTAAAGGCTATCAAAACTGGTCGCCTAGAGCGTTGGGGACAGAGAATAAGAGGAGCAGGTTTCTGGGCATGGTAGAATATATTCAGGGCATAATGTGCAGACAGGGGTATGGTGGGGTGCGGGTGCAGCGGAGGTAAGCCCAGGCACTGGGTGATGATGAGAGAGGTTGTATCTCTGGACATGCTGGTTGTAATGGGTGAGGTCACCGCATGTGTGGGAGGTGGGACAAAGGAGTTATCAGGGGTATGAAGAGTGGAACTAGGGGCTCCATTGTGAACTAAAACAATGATAACTAACCTGAACAACAGTATACAAGGCATATTGACATTTGAGAGAGACATACAGCGAGGCATACAGTAATCACAGGTGTTGAATTGGGAAAGCTAGCTAAAACAGTAGGTGAGACAACAACAGCTAATCAGCTAGCACAACAACAGCAGGTAAAATGGCGTTGACTAGGCAACGGGGCCAACAGATAAAACAAACAAGCAGAATGGAGTACCGTGATTAATGGACAGTCCAGCGTGCATCAGCTATGTAGCCAAGAGATCAGTGTCCAGGGGGCAGCGGTGGATGGGGCAGGGAAGCTGGACTGGCGAGTCTTATCCAGGTTTTAAAAAAACTAACAATGGCTAAATAGCTTGTAGCTAGTTAGCTGGTTAGCTTCTGGAGGTTCTTGAGTGTGTTCTAAAAATTAAAAATAATAGCGATTCCGTATCACATTTGGTGAGGCAGGTTTCCGGAAGGTATAAACAAATAAAAAATCAAAAAGAGATAGAAAGTAAATATGGGTCCAGTGAGTGTTTGGGACGCGGCGATTCAGACGGTTAGCAGGCCTGTGCTAACAAGCTAACAGTTCGTAGGCCCGGGCTAAACAAGGTAGCAGTTAGCAGACCGGAGCTAGACAAGCTAGCAGTTAGCAGGCCGAATTAGCAAGCAGGGAGATAGCGAGGGATAGAGAGTTAGCCTTTGGGGGTCGTCGCGATGGGGTGAGTCTGTTTATTCCTCTTCATGCAGTGACATCAATAGACCGGTCGTGGGCCCGGGTATTGTAGCCCAGGAGTATGCTACGGTGGTAGCACAGGTGCTCTGGCCGGGCTAGCTTCAAGCTAAGTGGGTGGAAACGCTAGCCAGTAGTAATCATCTGGGGTTGCGGTTTAGCTAGATAGCTAGTTGTGAAGATCCAGCTGAAAAATGTTCCGTTTGCGGTGGGAATCCGGGGATGAATCCGGGGATGAAAAATAAATAGGTCTGTTATGCTCTGGTTAGAGTCGCGTTGTTCGAACTGGCGAGAGCTTTCCCGAGCTAAAGGTTAGCTGATGATCGGTTAGCTGAAGACCGGTTAGCTGAAGACCGCTAGCATAGCTGGTGGTTAGCTGGCTAGCTTCAGTTGAGGGGTTCCGGTTCCGAAGTAAATATAAATACTTTAGGAAAAATGGCTACATTGGGTGAGGCGGGTTGCAGGAGAGTATTTGGAAGCTTAGGTTTAGCAAAATGTTTTTAAAGAGATATGCGAAAAAAAATATGTAAAAAACGAAAAAGAAACGATATATACAAGGGACACGACACGACAGGACGACTTACTGCTACGCCATCTTGGACCTATTGTAGCATGAATCGAGAGGATAAAATGATGGTCAGATTTGCAAAACTGGAGGCCGACGGAGAGCTTTGTATGCGTCTCTGTGCGTGGAGTAAAGTGTTTTTTCCTCTGGTTGCACATACTGTTAAAAATGGGGTGAAACAGATTTAAGTTTGCCTGCATTAAAGTCCCCGGCGACTAGGAGCGCCGCTTAACAGATCCCCTGTTACTGTAAAACTGTTAACATATACCCTGTTACTGTATTGCTGTTAAAACTTCTCTGGGATATGTGGGATGGTAGCGTCCCACCCCGCCAACAGCCAGTGAAATTGCAGGGCGCCAAATTCAAAACAACAGAAATCTCATAATTAAAATCCCGACCCCCCCCAAAAAACTAAAAACCTCAGATTCCCCACTTCCTGGATGGATTTTTCTCAGGTTTTCGACTTCCATATGAGTTCTGTTATCAGAGTGTTTTCCATCCAAATCTATTAATAATATGCATATATGGGCCTGAGTAGCAGGCAGTTTACTCTGGGCATGTTATTCATCCAAGCTACTCAATACTGCCCCCCAGAAGTTATTAACAGATCCCCTGTTCTGTATTACTGTTTACATGTCCCATGTTTCCTTCACTCATGCTGCCAAACATACCCTTGTAAAACTGACCATCCTACCGATCCTCGACTTTGGCGATGTCATTTACAAAATAGCCTCCAATACCCTACTCAATAAATTGGATTCAGTCTATCACAGTGCTATCCGTTTTGTCACCAAAGCCCCATATACTGCCCACCACTGCGACCTATACGCTCTCGTTGGCTGGCCCTCGCTTCATACTCGTCGCCAAACCCACTGGCTCCAGGTCATCTACAAGACCCTGCTAGGTAAAGTCCCCCCTTATCTCAGCTCGCTGGTCACCATAGCAGCACCCACCTGTAGCACGCGCTCCAGCAGGTATATCTCTCTGGTCACCCCCAAAACCAATTCTTCCTTTGGCCACCTCTCCTTCCAGTTCTCTGCTACCAATGACTGGAACGAACTACAAAAATCTCTGACACTTGAAACACTTATCTCCCTCACTAGCTTTAAGCACCAGCTGTCAGAGCAGCTCACAGATTACCGCACCTGTACATAGCCCATCTATAATTTAGCCCAAACAACTACCTCTCCCCCTACTGTATTTATTTATTTATTTTGCTCCTTTGCACTCCATTATTTCTATCTCTTCCTTGCACATCCATCCACTGCAAATCTACCATTCCAGTGTTTTACTTGCTATATGTCACGCCTTGGTCTTAGTATTTTGTGTTTTCTTTATTTATTTGGTCAGGCCAGGGTGTGACATGTGTTTTGTCTTGTTTTTTTTTTGTACGTATTGGGATTGTGGCTTAGTGGGGTTTTCTAGGTAAGTCTATGGTTGCCTGAAGTGGTTCTCAATCAGAGGCAGGTGTTTATCGTTGTCTCTGATTGGGAACCATATTTAGGCAGCCATATTCTTTGAGAGTTTCGTGGGTGATTGTTCCTGTCTCTGTGTTTGTTTTGCACCAGTATAGGCTGTTAGGTTTTCACGTTACGTTTGTTGTTTTTGTATTGTTTGTTTTTTCATCGTCATTAAACATGAATCTAAATTACCACGCTGCATTTTGGTCCGCCTCTCCTTCACCGCAAGAAAACCGTAACACTATATTGTATTTACTTCGCCACCATGGCCTTTTTTTTGCTCACATTTGCTCACATTGTATATAGACTTATTTTTCTACTGTATTATTGACTGTATGTTTGTTTTACTCCATGTGTAACTCTATGTTGTTGTATGTGTCGAACTGCTTTGCTTTGTCTTGGCCAGGTCACAGTTGTAAATGAGAACTTGTTCTCAACTTGCCTACCTGGTTAAATAAAGGTGAAATAAAAAATTGATAATAATAATAATAACTGTGCTGTATTACTGTTAACAGATCCCCTGTTACTGTGCTGTATTACTGTTAACAGATCCCCTGTTACTGTGCTGTATTACTGTTAACAGATCCCCTGTTACTGTGCTGTATTACTGTTAACAGATCCCCTGTTACTGTGCTGTATTACTGTTAACAGATCCCCTGTTACTATGCTGTATTACTGTTAACAGATCCCCTGTTACTGTGCTGTATTACTGTTAACAGATCCCCTGTTACTGTGCTGTATTACTGTTAACAGATCCCCTGTTACTGTGCTGTATTACTGTTAACAGATCCCCTGTTACTGTGCTGTATTACTGTTAACAGATCCCCTGTTACTGTACTGTATTACTGTTAACAGATCCCCTGTTACTGTGCTGTATTACTGTTAACAGATCCCCTGTTACTGTGCTGTATTACTGTTAACAGATCCCCTGTTACTGTACTGTATTACTGTTAACAGATCCCCTGTTACTGTGCTGTATTACTGTTAACAGATCCCCTGTTACTGTACTGTATTGCTGTTAACAAATACACTGTTACTGTAATGTATTACTGTGAACATTCATTCTATGAATAAATAAGAATGTATGCATACCACGCTAAGCCTTGGTCCGGTACTGTCACGCCCTGACCTGACGCTAGTTTTTGTATTGTCTAGGGTTTTTGTATGTCAAGGATTTTTTGTAGGTCTAGGTGATTTGTATGTCTATGGTGGCCTGATAAGGTTCCCAATCAGAGGCAGCTGTTTATCTTTGTCTCTGATTGGGGATCATATTTAGGTAGCTGTTTCCCTTTGGTGTTTGTGTAGTTACCTGTCAGCACTCGTTTGTATAGCTTCACATTTAGTTTTGTTATTTTGTTACTTTGTTTAGTGTTCATTCTTTTAATAAATAAGAATGTACGCGTACAACGTTGCGCCTTGGTCCGATCCTTATAACGAACGTGACACATAGATTGTGTATGTGTACCATTTAAAGGCTGAGTGGCCAAGACAAAAGATTGGAAGTGCCTTTGAATGGTGTAGTAGGTGCCAGGCGCACCGGTGGAATGCTTTTGACTCCTTGTAAAGTCTATTCCCCAATGAATTTACGGTTCTGAGGGCAAAAGTGGTTGCAACCGAATATTAGGAAGGTGTTCCTAATGTTTTGTACACTCAGTATGATCCTCACTTTTAAGACTTCTAATCAGGAAATGTGATATTAATATGGTGTGCTCCCACATTAGATATTCTATAGAATGTTTACCGTCACATAAAATGAGTGATAAGGCAACTGGTTTTGAAAGGCAGTTATTTTTGTTGTCTCTTTTCACAAAGCATGTTAAATATTTCTGCTGTGAACATAATGAAAGTGAGGACTTTAAAAGCTACATTCTGTGATTGATAAATACATTTTTGGGGGGGACATTGAAATTAATTATATATTAGCCATTGATTGTTAAAGAACGTAATTGCAATGCTTCATGAGCTTAGTTCAACTGTCTTACCCAATCAGAAGCCATATTATAAAGTTGTTTTACAGGGCCTATAGAACGTCTACACCCCCTTGAACTGTTTATACTTTTTTCAATCTTCACCAATGACCTGGTACTAAGTGAAGCCTGTGTGTCTGCTTACGCTGACGACTCAACATTATACACGTCAGCTACCACAGCCACTGAAATCACTGCAACACTTAACGAAGAGCTGCAATCACATTCAGAATGGGAGGCAAGTAATAAGCTAGTAATACATATTTTAAAAACTAAAAGCATTGTGTTTGGGACAAATCATTCACTAAACCTCAAATAAAACTTGTAACGGATCAGGTGGAATAGGAGACTAAACTGCTTGGTGTAACCCTGGATGGTAAACTGTCATGGTCAAAACATATCGATGCTATGTTGACATTGCTATTAACAAAACTAGTTTTGTCTTACCTGGACTACTGCCCATTCATATGGTTGTGCCCCAAAGAGGAACATGGCAGCACATCTGGCACTTAAATGTACACACAGAGCTTGCATTAATGACATGCATGTCAGTCTCTCCTGGCTTAAAGCAGAGTAGAGATTGACTTCATCACTACTTGTATTTGTGAGAGGTATTGACATGTTGAAAGCACCGAGCTGTCTGTTTGAACTACTGGCGCACAGCTAGGACACCCATGCATACCCCATAAGACATGCCACCAGAGGTCTCTTCACAGTCCACAAGTCCAGAACAGACTATGGGAGGTACACAGTACTACATAGAGCCATGACTACATGGAACTCTATTCCACAGTACTACATAGAGCCATGACTACATGGAACTCTATTCCACAGTACTACATAGAGCCATGACTACATGGAACTCTATTCCACAGTACTACCAAGAGCCATGACTACATGGAACTCTATTCCACAGTACTACATAGAGCCATGACTACATGGAACTCTATTCCACAGTACTACATAGAGCCATGACTACATGGAACTCTATTCCACAGTACTACATAGAGCCATGACTACATGGAACTCTTTTCCACAGTACTACATAGAGCCATGACTACATGGAACTCTATTCCACAGTACTACATAGAGCCATGACTACATGGAACTCTATTCCACACTACTACATAGAGCCATGACTACATGGAACTCTATTCCACAGTACTACATAGAGCCATGACTACATGGAACTCTATTCCACAGTACTACATAGAGCCATGACTACATGGAACTCTATTCCACAGTACTACATAGAGCCATGACTACATGGAACTCTATTCCACAGTACTACATAGAGCCATGACTACATGGAACTCTATTCCACAGTACTACATAGAGCCATGACTACATGGAACTCTATTCCACAGTACTACATAGAGCCATGACTACATGGAACTCTTTTCGACAGTACTACATAGAGCCATGACTACATGGAACTCTATTCCACAGTACTACATAGAGCCATGACTACATGGAACTCTATTCCACAGTACTACATAGAGCCATGACTACATGGAACTCTATTCCACAGTACTACATAGAGCCATGACTACATGGAAATCTATTCCACAGTACTACATAGAGCCATGACTACATGGAACTCTATTCCACAGTGCTACATAGAGCCATGACTACATGGAACTCTATTCCACAGTGCTACATAGAGCCACGACTACATGGAACTCTATTCCACAGTGCTACATAGAGCCACGACTACATGGAACTCTATTCCACAGTGCTACATAGAGCCACGACTACATGGAACTCTATTCCACAGTGCTACATAGAGCCACGACTACATGGAACTTTTTCCACAGTACTACATAGAGCCACGACTACATGGCACTCTATTCCACAGTACTACATAGAGCCACGACTACATGGAACTCTATTCCACAGTACTACATAGAGCCACGACTACATGGAACTCTATTCCACAGTACTACATAGAGCCACGACTACATGGAACTCTATTCCACAGTACTACATAGAGCCACGACTACATGGAACTCTATTCCACAGTACTACATAGAGCCACGACTACATGGAACTCTATTCCACAGTACTACCTAGAGCCACGACTACATGGAACTCTATTCCACAGTACTACATAGAGCCACGACTACATGGAACTCTATTCCACAGTACTACATAGAGCCACGAATACATGGAACTCTATTCCACAGTACTACATAGAGCCACGACTACATGGAACTCGATTCCACAGTACTACATAGAGCCACGACTACATGGAACTCTATTCCACAGTACTACATAGAGCCACGACTACATGGAACTCTATTCCACAGTACTACATAGAGCCACGACTACATGGAACTCTATTCCACAGTACAAGATAGAGCCACGACTACATGGAACTCTATTCCACAGTACTACATAGAGCCATGACTACATGGAACTCTATTCCACAGTACTACATAGAGCCATGGAACTCTATTCCACAGTACTACATAGAGCCGCGACTACATGGAACTCTATTCCACAGTACTACATAGAGCCGCGACTACATGGAACTCTATTCCACAGTACTACATAGAGCCGCGACTACATGGAACTCTATTCCACAGTACTACATAGAGCCATGGAACTCTATTCCACAGTGCTACATAGAGCCATGACTACATGGAACTCTATTCCACAGTGCTACATAGAGCCACGACTACATGGAACTCTATTCCACAGTGCTACATAGAGCCACGACTACATGGAACTCTATTCCACAGTGCTACATAGAGCCACGACTACATGGAACTCTATTCCACAGTACTACATAGAGCCACGACTACATGGAACTCTATTCCACAGTACTACATAGAGCCACGACTACATGGAACTCTATTCCACAGTACTACATAGAGCCATGGAACTCTATTCCACAGTACTACATAGAGCCGCGACTACATGGAACTCTATTCCACAGTACTACATAGAGCCATGGAACTCTATTCCACAGTGCTACATAGAGCCATGACTACATGGAACTCTATTCCACAGTGCTACATAGAGCCATGACTACATGGAACTCTATTCCACAGTGCTACATAGAGCCATGACTACATGGAACTCTATTCCACAGTGCTACATAGAGCCATGACTACATGGAACTCTATTCCACAGTGCTACATAGAGCCATGACTACATGGAACTCTATTCCACAGTGCTACATAGAGCCATGACTACATGGAACTCTATTCCACAGTGCTACATAGAGCCATGGCTACATGGAACTCTATTCCACAGTGCTACATAGAGCCATGGCTACATGGAACTCTATTCCACAGTGCTACATAGAGCCATGACTACATGGAACTCTATTCCACAGTGCTACATAGAGCCATGACTACATGGAACTCTATTCCACAGTGCTACATAGAGCCATGACTACATGGAACTCTATTCCACAGTGCTACATAGAGCCATGACTACATGGAACTCTATTCCACAGTGCTACATAGAGCCATGACTACATGGAACTCTATTCCACAGTGCTACATAGAGCCATGACTACATGGAACTCTATTCCACAGTGCTACATAGAGCCATGACTACATGGAACTCTATTCCACAGTGCTACATAGAGCCATGACTACATGGAACTCTATTCCACAGTGCTACATAGAGCCATGACTACATGGAACTCTATTCCACAGTGCTACATAGAGCCATGACTACATGGAACTCTATTCCACAGTGCTACATAGAGCCATGACTACATGGAACTCTATTCCACAGTGCTACATAGAGCCATGACTACATGGAACTCTATTCCACAGTGCTACATAGAGCCATGACTACATGGAACTCTATTCCACAGTGCTACATAGAGCCATGACTACATGGAACTCTATTCCACAGTGCTACATAGAGCCATGACTACATGGAACTCTATTCCACAGTGCTACATAGAGCCATGACTACATGGAACTCTATTCCACAGTGCTACATAGAGCCATGACTACATGGAACTCTATTCCACAGTGCTACATAGAGCCATGACTACATGGAACTCTATTCCACAGTGCTACATAGAGCCATGACTACATGGAACTCTATTCCACAGTGCTACATAGAGCCATGACTACATGGAACTCTATTCCACAGTGCTACATAGAGCCATGACTACATGGAACTCTATTCCACAGTGCTACATAGAGCCATGACTACATGGAACTCTATTCCACAGTGCTACATAGAGCCATGACTACATGGAACTCTATTCCACAGTGCTACATAGAGCCATGACTACATGGAACTCTATTCCACAGTGCTACATAGAGCCATGACTACATGGAACTCTATTCCACAGTGCTACATAGAGCCATGACTACATGGAACTCTATTCCACAGTGCTACATAGAGCCATGACTACATGGAACTCTATTCCACAGTGCTACATAGAGCCATGACTACATGGAACTCTATTCCACAGTGCTACATAGAGCCATGACTACATGGAACTCTATTCCACAGTGCTACATAGAGCCATGACTACATGGAACTCTATTCCACAGTGCTACATAGAGCCATGACTACATGGAACTCTATTCCACAGTGCTACATAGAGCCATGACTACATGGAACTCTATTCCACAGTGCTACATAGAGCCATGACTACATGGAACTCTATTCCACAGTGCTACATAGAGCCATGACTACATGGAACTCTATTCCACAGTGCTACATAGAGCCATGACTACATGGAACTCTATTCCACAGTGCTACATAGAGCCATGACTACATGGAACTCTATTCCACAGTGCTACATAGAGCCATGACTACATGGAACTCTATTCCACAGTGCTACATAGAGCCATGACTACATGGAACTCTATTCCACAGTGCTACATAGAGCCATGACTACATGGAACTCTATTCCACAGTGCTACATAGAGCCATGACTACATGGAACTCTATTCCACAGTGCTACATAGAGCCATGACTACATGGAACTCTATTCCACAGTGCTACATAGAGCCATGACTACATGGAACTCTATTCCACAGTGCTACATAGAGCCATGACTACATGGAACTCTATTCCACAGTGCTACATAGAGCCATGACTACATGGAACTCTATTCCACAGTGCTACATAGAGCCATGACTACATGGAACTCTATTCCACAGTGCTACATAGAGCCATGACTACATGGAACTCTATTCCACAGTGCTACATAGAGCCATGACTACATGGAACTCTATTCCACAGTGCTACATAGAGCCATGACTACATGGAACTCTATTCCACAGTGCTACATAGAGCCATGACTACATGGAACTCTATTCCACAGTGCTACATAGAGCCATGACTACATGGAACTCTATTCCACAGTGCTACATAGAGCCATGACTACATGGAACTCTATTCCACAGTGCTACATAGAGCCATGACTACATGGAACTCTATTCCACAGTGCTACATAGAGCCATGACTACATGGAACTCTATTCCACAGTGCTACATAGAGCCATGACTACATGGAACTCTATTCCACAGTGCTACATAGAGCCATGACTACATGGAACTCTATTCCACAGTGCTACATAGAGCCATGACTACATGGAACTCTATTCCACAGTGCTACATAGAGCCATGACTACATGGAACTCTATTCCACAGTGCTACATAGAGCCATGACTACATGGAACTCTATTCCACAGTGCTACATAGAGCCATGACTACATGGAACTCTATTCCACAGTGCTACATAGAGCCATGACTACATGGAACTCTATTCCACAGTGCTACATAGAGCCATGACTACATGGAACTCTATTCCACAGTGCTACATAGAGCCATGACTACATGGAACTCTATTCCACAGTGCTACATAGAGCCATGACTACATGGAACTCTATTCCACAGTGCTACATAGAGCCATGACTACATGGAACTCTATTCCACAGTGCTACATAGAGCCATGACTACATGGAACTCTATTCCACAGTGCTACATAGAGCCATGACTACATGGAACTCTATTCCACAGTGCTACATAGAGCCATGACTACATGGAACTCTATTCCACAGTGCTACATAGAGCCATGACTACATGGAACTCTATTCCACAGTGCTACATAGAGCCATGACTACATGGAACTCTATTCCACAGTGCTACATAGAGCCATGGACTACATGGAACTCTATTCCACAGTGCTACATAGAGCCATGACTACATGGAACTCTATTCCACAGTGCTACATAGAGCCATGACTACATGGAACTCTATTCCACAGTGCTACATAGAGCCATGACTACATGGAACTCTATTCCACAGTGCTACATAGAGCCATGACTACATGGAACTCTATTCACAGTGCTACATAGAGCCATGACTACATGGAACTCTATTCCACAGTGCTACATAGAGCCATGACTACATGGAACTCTATTCCACAGTGCTACATAGAGCCATGACTACATGGAACTCTATTCCACAGTGCTACATAGAGCCATGACTACATGGAACTCTATTCCACAGTGCTACATAGAGCCATGACTACATGGAACTCTATTCCACAGTGCTACATAGAGCCATGACTACATGGAACTCTATTCCACAGTGCTACATAGAGCCATGACTACATGGAACTCTATTCCACAGTGCTACATAGAGCCATGACTACATGGAACTCTATTCCACAGTGCTACATAGAGCCATGACTACATGGAACTCTATTCCACAGTGCTACATAGAGCCATGACTACATGGAACTCTATTCCACAGTGCTACATAGAGCCATGACTACATGGAACTCTATTCCACAGTGCTACATAGAGCCATGACTACATGGAACTCTATTCCACAGTGCTACATAGAGCCATGACTACATGGAACTCTATTCCACAGTGCTACATAGAGCCATGACTACATGGAACTCTATTCCACAGTGCTACATAGAGCCATGACTACATGGAACTCTATTCCACAGTGCTACATAGAGCCATGACTACATGGAACTCTATTCCACAGTGCTACATAGAGCCATGACTACATGGAACTCTATTCCACAGTGCTACATAGAGCCATGACTACATGGAACTCTATTCCACAGTGCTACATAGAGCCATGACTACATGGAACTCTATTCCACAGTGCTACATAGAGCCATGACTACATGGAACTCTATTCCACAGTGCTACATAGAGCCATGACTACATGGAACTCTATTCCACAGTGCTACATAGAGCCATGACTACATGGAACTCTATTCCACAGTGCTACATAGAGCCATGACTACATGGAACTCTATTCCACAGTGCTACATAGAGCCATGACTACATGGAACTCTATTCCACAGTGCTACATAGAGCCATGACTACATGGAACTCTATTCCACAGTGCTACATAGAGCCATGACTACATGGAACTCTATTCCACAGTGCTACATAGAGCCATGACTACATGGAACTCTATTCCACAGTGCTACATAGAGCCATGACTACATGGAACTCTATTCCACAGTGCTACATAGAGCCATGACTACATGGAACTCTATTCCACAGTGCTACATAGAGCCATGACTACATGGAACTCTATTCCACAGTGCTACATAGAGCCATGACTACATGGAACTCTATTCCACAGTGCTACATAGAGCCATGACTACATGGAACTCTATTCCACAGTGCTACATAGAGCCATGACTACATGGAACTCTATTCCACAGTGCTACATAGAGCCATGACTACATGGAACTCTATTCCACAGTGCTACATAGAGCCATGACTACATGGAACTCTATTCCACAGTGCTACATAGAGCCATGACTACATGGAACTCTATTCCACAGTGCTACATAGAGCCATGACTACATGGAACTCTATTCCACAGTGCTACATAGAGCCATGACTACATGGAACTCTATTCCACAGTGCTACATAGAGCCATGACTACATGGAACTCTATTCCACAGTGCTACATAGAGCCATGACTACATGGAACTCTATTCCACAGTGCTACATAGAGCCATGACTACATGGAACTCTATTCCACAGTGCTACATAGAGCCATGACTACATGGAACTCTATTCCACAGTACTACATAGAGCCATGACTACATGGAACTCTATTCCACAGTACTACATAGAGCCATGACTACATGGAACTCTATTCCACAGTACTACATAGAGCCATGACTACATGGAACTCTATTCCACAGTACTACATAGAGCCATGACTACATGGAACTCTATTCCACAGTACTACATAGAGCCATGACTACATGGAACTCTATTCCACAGTGCTACATAGAGCCATGACTACATGGAACTCTATTCCACAGTGCTACATAGAGCCATGACTACATGGAACTCTATTCCACAGTACTACATAGAGCCATGACTACATGGAACTCTATTCCACAGTACTACATAGAGCCATGACTACATGGAACTCTATTCCACAGTACTACATAGAGCCATGACTACATGGAACTCTATTCCACAGTACTACATAGAGCCATGACTACATGGAACTCTATTCCACAGTACTACATAGAGCCATGACTACATGGAACTCTATTCCACAGTACTACATAGAGCCATGACTACATGGAACTCTATTCCACAGTACTACATAGAGCCATGACTACATGGAACTCTATTCCACAGTACTACATAGAGCCATGACTACATGGAACTCTATTCCACAGTACTACATAGAGCCATGACTACATGGAACTCTATTCCACAGTACTACATAGAGCCATGACTACATGGAACTCTATTCCACAGTGCTACATAGAGCCATGACTACATGGAACTCTATTCCACAGTACTACATAGAGCCATAACTACATGGAACTCTATTCCACAGTACTACATAGAGCCATGACTACATGGAACTCTATTCCACAGTACTACATAGAGCCATGACTACATGGAACTCTATTCCACAGTACTACATAGAGCCATGACTACATGGAACTCTATTCCACAGTACTACATAGAGCCATGACTACATGGAACTCTATTCCACAGTACTACATAGAGCCATGACTACATGGAACTCTATTCCACAGTGCTACATAGAGCCATGACTACATGGAACTCTATTCCACAGTGCTACATAGAGCCATGACTACATGGAACTCTATTCCACAGTACTACATAGAGCCATGACTACATGGAACTCTATTCCACAGTGCTACATAGAGCCATGACTACATGGAACTCTATTCCACAGTACTACATAGAGCCATGACTACATGGAACTCTATTCCACAGTACTACATAGAGCCATGACTACATGGAACTCTATTCCACAGTACTACATAGAGCCATGACTACATGGAACTCTATTCCACAGTACTACATAGAGCCATGACTACATGGAACTCTATTCCACAGTACTACATAGAGCCATGACTACATGGAACTCTATTCCACAGTACTACATAGAGCCATGACTACATGGAACTCTATTCCACAGTACTACATAGAGCCATGACTACATGGAACTCTATTCCACAGTGCTACATAGAGCCATGACTACATGGAACTCTATTCCACAGTACTACATAGAGCCATGACTACATGGAACTCTATTCCACAGTACTACATAGAGCCATGACTACATGGAACTCTATTCCACAGTACTACATAGAGCCATGACTACATGGAACTCTATTCCACAGTACTACATAGAGCCATGACTACATGGAACTCTATTCCACAGTACTACATAGAGCCATGACTACATGGAACTCTATTCCACAGTACTACATAGAGCCATGACTACATGGAACTCTATTCCACAGTACTACATAGAGCCATGACTACATGGAACTCTATTCCACAGTACTACATAGAGCCATGACTACATGGAACTCTATTCCACAGTACTACATAGAGCCATGACTACATGGAACTCTATTCCACAGTACTACATAGAGCCATGACTACATGGAACTCTATTCCACAGTACTACATAGAGCCATGACTACATGGAACTCTATTCCACAGTGCTACATAGAGCCATGACTACATGGAACTCTATTCCACAGTACTACATAGAGCCATGACTACATGGAACTCTATTCCACAGTACTACATAGAGCCATGACTACATGGAACTCTATTCCACAGTACTACATAGAGCCATGACTACATGGAACTCTATTCCACAGTACTACATAGAGCCATGACTACATGGAACTCTATTCCACAGTACTACATAGAGCCATGACTACATGGAACTCTATTCCACAGTACTACATAGAGCCATGACTACATGGAACTCTATTCCACAGTGCTACATAGAGCCATGACTACATGGAACTCTATTCCACAGTGCTACATAGAGCCATGACTACATGGAACTCTATTCCACAGTACTACATAGAGCCATGACTACATGGAACTCTATTCCACAGTGCTACATAGAGCCATGACTACATGGAACTCTATTCCACAGTACTACATAGAGCCATGACTACATGGAACTCTATTCCACAGTACTACATAGAGCCATGACTACATGGAACTCTATTCCACAGTGCTACATAGAGCCATGACTACATGGAACTCTATTCCACAGTGCTACATAGAGCCATGACTACATGGAACTCTATTCCACAGTACTACATAGAGCCATGACTACATGGAACTCTATTCCACAGTACTACATAGAGCCATGACTACATGGAACTCTATTCCACAGTACTACATAGAGCCATGACTACATGGAACTCTATTCCACAGTACTACATAGAGCCATGACTACATGGAACTCTATTCCACAGTACTACATAGAGCCATGACTACATGGAACTCTATTCCACAGTGCTACATAGAGCCATGACTACATGGAACTCTATTCCACAGTACTACATAGAGCCATGACTACATGGAACTCTATTCCACAGTGCTACATAGAGCCATGACTACATGGAACTCTATTCCACAGTACTACATAGAGCCATGACTACATGGAACTCTATTCCACAGTGCTACATAGAGCCATGACTACATGGAACTCTATTCCACAGTACTACATAGAGCCATGACTACATGGAACTCTATTCCACAGTGCTACATAGAGCCATGACTACATGGAACTCTATTCCACAGTACTACATAGAGCCATGACTACATGGAACTCTATTCCACAGTACTACATAGAGCCATGACTACATGGAACTCTATTCCACAGTACTACATAGAGCCATGACTACATGGAACTCTATTCCACAGTGCTACATAGAGCCATGACTACATGGAACTCTATTCCACAGTACTACATAGAGCCATGACTACATGGAACTCTATTCCACAGTACTACATAGAGCCATGACTACATGGAACTCTATTCCACAGTGCTACATAGAGCCATGACTACATGGAACTCTATTCCACAGTACTACATAGAGCCATGACTACATGGAACTCTATTCCACATCAAATAACTCATGCAAGCAGTAAAAAAAATATATAAAAAAAAGAAATAAAACATGCTACACCTTATGGAACAGCACAGACTGGGAAGACACGCCAGCACACACACTCTACACACACATACATACATATAATATTGTTGCATAGTGGTTTTATACATGTTGTATTGTAGATATGTAGTGGTGTAATAATGTTGCATGATGTACTGTGTTATTATAGTTTTGTGTGTGATGCAATAATAATAATTGCCTTAATGTGTTTGGACGCCATGAAGATCCAGGATGCTGGCCTTCTAGGCAGAGTTCTTCTGTCCAGTGTCTGTGTTCTTTTGCCCATCTTAATTTTTTTTTTATTGGGCAGTCTGAGTTATATCATTTTCTTTACAACTCTGCCTAGAAGGCCAGCGTCCTGGAGTCGCCTCTTCACTGTTGACATTGAGACTGGTGTTTTGCAAGTACTATTTAATGAAGCTGCCAGTTGAGGACTTGTGAGGCAGCTAATTCTCAAACTAGACTCTGTACTTGTCCTCTTGTTCAGTTGTGCACCAGGGCCTCGCAACTCCTCTTTCTATTCTGGTTAGAGCCAGTTTGCGCTGTCCTGTGAAGGGAGTAGTACACAGCTTTGTAAGAGAACTTCAGTTTCTTGGCAATTTCCCACATGGAATAGCCTTCATTTCTCATAATAGGAATAGACTGATCTTTGTTTCTGGACATTTTGAGACATTTCGAACCAACAAATGCTGATTCTCCAGATACTCAACTAGTCTAAAGAAGGCCAGTTGTATTGCTAGTTTAATCAGAACAACAGTTTCAGCTGTGCTAACATAATGGCAAAAGGGTTTTCTATTGATTATTTAGCCTTTTAAAATGATAAACTTGGAGCACAGGAGTGATGGTTGCTGATAATGGGCCTCTGTGCGCCTATGTAGATATTCCAGAAGAAATATGCCGTTTCCAACTACAACAGTGTTACGGTTTTCTTCTATCTCCTCCTCTGAAGAGGAGGTGTAGCAGGGATCGGAGGACCAAAATGCAGCATGGTTATTTAGATTCATGTTTAATGAATAAGAACACGAACAGTACAAAAACAATAAACGTAACGAGAAAATCTAAACAGCCTATACTGGTGCAAACTAACACAGAGACAGGAACAATAACCCACGAAACACTCAAAGAATATGGCTGCCTAAATATGGTTCCAAATCATAGACAATGATAAACATCTGCCTCTGATTGAGAACCACTCCAGACAGCCATAGACTATTCTAGATAACCCTACTATATCACAATCCCAATACCTACAAAAAAAAAACAAGACAAAACACACCACACAATAAACCCCTGACCAAAATAATAAAGAAAACACAAAATACTAAGATCAGGGCGTGACAAATAGCAATTTACAACATTAACAATGTCTACACTGTATTTCTGATCAATTCTATTTTAATAGACAAACAAATGTGCTTTTCTTTCAGAAAACAAGGACATTTCTAAGTGACCCCAAACTTTTGAACGGTAGTGTACATATGGACAGACTGACAGACAGATGGACAGAACCAGAGGCTGACAGACTTGTCTCTTCCTCACCATAGCAGTAGAGGATCACCTGTCCACGAGAGATGTCTCTGGATATTCTGATCAAGACAGATACTCCATCTGGCACGGAGCGAGAAGTAGAACAGGGAACAGGACTCTCTCTGCTTCTACATCTGCATTGCTTGCTGTTTGGGGTTTTAGACTGGGTTTCTGTATAGCACTTTGTGACATTGGCTGATGTGATTGACAGTAGAAACCAGTTCATCAGTAGAGCATAGGTCCGGTTGAGGTGAGTCCAAGTGAGCAGTGTGTGTGAGTAGTTCTGAAAGTGAGGCTGGTGTTGGGGCTGCAGGACTGGTTCAGAACACTCAGTGTGGGAAAAATCGCCGTGGCAATGCGCACGTCCTGGCTGGACTAGACCACAGTAAAGTCACCTGTAAAATCATGGAATGGTCATTACAACGACGAGACGGCCTACAGGGAGGAGGTGAGGGCCCTCGGAGTGTGGTGTCAGGAAAATAACCTCACACTCAACGTCAACAAAACTAAGGAGATGATTGTGGACTTCAGGAAACAGCAGAGGGAACACCCCCCTATCCACATCGATGGAACAGTAGTGGAGAGGGTAGCAAGTTTTAAGTTCCTCGGCATACACATCACAGACAAACTGAATTGGTCCACTCACACAGACAGCATCGTGAAGTAGGCGCAGCAGCGCCTCTTCAACCTCAGGAGGCTGAAGAAATTTGGCTTGTCACCAAAAGCACTCACAAACTTCTACAGATGCACAATCGAGAGCATCCTGGTGGGCTGTATCACCGCCTGGTACGGCAACTGCTCCGCCCTCAACCGTAAGGCTCTCCAGAGGGTAGTGAGGTCTGCACAACGCATCACCGGGGGCAAACTGTCCTGCCCTCCAGGACACCTACACCACCCGATGTTACAGGAAGGCCATAAAGATCATCAAGGACATCAACCACCCGAGCCACTGCCTGTTCACACCGCTATCATCCAGAAGGCAAGGTCAGTACAGGTGCATCAAAGCTGGGACCGAGAGACTGAAAAACAGCTTCTATCTCAAGGCCATCAGACTGTTAAACAGCCACCACTAACATTGAGTGGCTGCTGCCAACACACTGACAATGACACTGACTCAACTCCAGCCACTTTAATAATGGGAATTGATGGGAAATGATGTAAATATATCACTAGCCACTTTAAACAATGCTACCTTATATAATGTTACTTACCCTACATTATTCATCTCATATGCATACGTATGTACTGTACTCTATATCATCGACTGCATCCTTATGCAATACATGTATCACTAGCCACTTTAACTATGCCACTTTGTTTACATACTCATCTCATATGTATATACTGTACTCGATATCATCTACTGTATCTTGCCTATGCTGCTCTGTACCATCACTCATTCATATATCCTTATGTACATATTCTTTATCCCTTTACACTCTGTATGAGACAGTAGTTTTGGAATTGTTAGTTAGATTACTTGTTGGTTATTACTGCATTGTCGGAACTAGAAGCACAAGCATTTCGCTACACTCGCATTAACATCTGCTAACCATGTGTATGTGACAAATAAAATTGTATTTGATTTTATTTGATTTAAGGTCACACAGGAAGTATTTTAACTCCTCGTGCTTACTGAACATGTCTACCTTCCAAATGGCACCTTATTCCCTGCATTGTGAACTACTGTTGACCAGAGCTCCATGGGCCCTGGCAAAAAAATTAGTGCACTATATATGGAATAGGGTACCATTTGGAACACAGTGATAAGTATGATAAAGAACTTATGCTGATCTAAAAGAAACTCACCTGTGTCTCTAAGCAGGCTTACTGCTTGGGCGTGACACCGCAGTTTCAGCAAGTGTCTCAGAACTACACTTCCCAGCAGGCTTAGCTCCACCACCCAGCACCATCTCTCTTTCTCAACCTCCTCCTGGCCCTGCGATTGGTTGTTGTACTTCCTGCTCACACAGACACTCTCCCAGGACTCAGGTGGAGGTCTGGCTTGGCGGAGGCACAGGTAGAGTGGTGCTATGGGGATGGAGCACCGGTAGTGCAGGCTGGGGTCGGGGCTAATCAGGTAAAGCAGCAGGTGGTAGACGCTCAGGTAGGAGTCGCCATGGTAACACGCTTTGGGGTCGACAACGTTGTCCCAAGGCTCTCGTGGTATCACTGGACCCAGAATCCTTCTCCTTTGGGCTGATATTTTCTGTGATTAGTCCCAAGAATTCTTCTCTCTGATTTGTTTAGAATCACTGTCCTCATTTTCAATATCTCCTTAAGCCCTGCCTTCAACACCACCCTCAGTGCCAGCTGTCACATCACCCCCGGAGCCCTGAGCTCGGCTCTGATTGGACCCTCCCAGCGATGATGCCCCTCCCACACCCCCCTCTGAGCAGTACCAGGCGTAACTGCACCCCTCACATGGCACAGTGCTCACAATCTCCTCCAAACACCAATGACAATGCCTCTCCTTTGTCCCAAACACTTCTCCTCTTCTCTCAGTCACTCCCCTTCTCTCCATCCAACTCTGTCCCTTCCTCCCTTTCCCTCCCTCCGTCCATGGTATGAGCACACAGCTGTAAGCCCTGTCCTCCAATATCATCCCACGGGCGTAGTTCATTCTTGTGGCCACCAGGTGCCACCCTTTCCCAGGGCTGAATCAGACAGACACACCAGGGGAGAGACATGACACAGGAGCACTCCAATTCTGTTGCTGCTGGTAGTTTGGGGACTTTGTGCCCCTGGGCCTGCTACACACACCCTCTGCCTGGTCCCCTTATCCCTGTCTGGGGGGGGGGGGGGGGGGGTGTTTAGCCCTTCTCCCTGGTTTTGTGGGTGGGTGTGACACTTTATGCATCTGTCCTGTAGTTTGTGTTGCAGGTGGCTGGGGTAGCCATGCTTCAGGGCTGTATCCTCAAAGCACTCCTGTGGAGTGGGAATAAAGCTCTGAAGTCATAGAATGGAAACATGGAACACATGTGATCTTCATGTCTTTCTTTTTATTTTGGGGATTTGTGTGTATTGTTTTGTAATGTTAAAAACGTATTGTTCTGTCTATAGACACATCCTATGTGTTTTAATCAAATCAACTACAGTACCAGTTTGGACACACCTACTCATTCCAGGGGTTGATTGATTATGTCATTGAATTAAACCATGCAACAATTAATTTGTTAATAACCTGTGGCACCATGGAAGAGTATTTATAGAGATGCTGTTTTCTGAAATAAACTCTTACAACAACAACAATTCCATGTGAATCTGATAACTGGAATGTATCGACATTCCAAGACAATTTATGTCATCCTATGTTCAGATATGTCCCAGACACTAACTGATCTGACATCATATTCTTTAAGTACCAACAGACACTTTGAACTGGTTGAGAAAGTGAAATATTATTCCATTCCCCAACATTTGGATGTGACCATACTCTCTACGTTAACAAAGGGCTTTCCAAGAGTCCATTCTGTAGAGTGGTGAGAAAAGGGGGAAAGGTATTTATGGGGTCATAAACCACACCCAACATGGCAACGTCATGACAGTTCGCCTTTGTTGGGTTCAATCTAGGAAATTATCCTGCAAGTTTAAAACCAACATAAAAATTATCGTGGGTTGTCCTGTTTGTGGACCATCATTGTGGTCCCCCTCTCGTGATTGATCCGGGTTGGGTTTATGCGAATGAAGCAGGCCGCTCCAAGGCTGGGCACCGGATTGGTATCTCTGTTCCGGACTCGTCGTCTGTTCGTCCAGACTGGAAGATCTGGGCAGTAGCTTAGGTAGATGTTAACAACGCACTCACACACACACACTCATGAAATATATAACTACATTTCCTCCCAAATGAGCGGTGTTGTTGCACTAACTGATGGTTGTATGGGGAAGTTGTTTACGGCTCTATCACAAGTGTCAAAGAAAATCAATAAAAACAAAAGATACAAAATATAGTTATCATCATTAATCATCTAATTGGACTGTATTCTATATACGTCCAAGGTCTTGGCAAAATGACCCTATCATGGCATTGTCTAATGTCATATCTAGGGCTTTCCTAATTTGCATTGTGTTGCTAAGGGCGCTATCTTATGATGATAACTACATGGTAAGTCTACAACTGTAAGGCACTAGTTTTGGGCAGTCTGAAGGGATGACCTATAGAGTTCTGGGGATAAACTAGTGAGTACTGTAGCTGTAGGTTCAAAGGCCCCAGTGTACATTTTCAATTTACCCAGGCTGGCGTTTTGCTGGGACCCTGAAGTGATCCTAGTATAAATCCTAACTGGATGTTCCGTTGTACGTGTGAGTTCATGCTTTCACAACCGCGCAGGTCAAGGGAAGAAAACCAAGTATCCTGGTAGACTACAACTTGTTCAGATTGAGTCTGACGTAATCAGGTAATTTTCAGGTCAATGCCTGGTGGTCAGTCAGAATATGTGTCGAGGGAGTCTGTAGTGGTTTTACTACAAGTCACTGTCTTCCACTATTGTAGTGGTGGTAGGTATGAAGAAGTCTATTTCATAGCTATGTTGTCCACGGAGTAGCTAACCTCAAGACAGAAGTAGTCTATAAGCACTGAACCAGTCGTATGCTGTGTGATCATGCTTCATGACTTCTAATAACTTTCCTCCTGAATGGAGAGTTCTATTTATTAGTGGCATATGGCAGGGCTGGCAAACTATTACACACTACAAAGGGAAGCACACCTGCACACCACACCACACTATGCTCGCTTCGAGGCAAGTAACACTGAAATATGCATGATAGCATCAGCTGTTCTGGACAACTGTATGATCACGCTCTCTGTAGCCGATGTGAGTAAGACCTTTAAACAGGTCAACATTCACAAGGCCTGCTGGGCCAGACGGATTACCTGGACGTGTACTGACCAACTGGAAAGTATCTTCACTGACATGTTCAACCTCTCCCTGTCTGAGTCTGTAATACCAACATGTTTCAAGCAGACCACCATAGTCCCTGTGCCCAAGAACACTAAGGTAACCTGCCTAAATTAAAGGATGGTCATGGCTCACATCAACACTGTTATCTCAGAAACCCTAAACCCACTCCAATTTGCATAACACCCCAACAAATCCACAGATGATGCAATCTCTATTTCACTCCACACTTCCCTTTCCCACCTGGACAAAAGGAACACCTATGTGAGAATTGTATTCACTGACTACAGCTCAGCGTTCAACACCGTAGTGCCCTCCATGTGCATCACTCAGCTAAGGACCCTGGGACTAAACACATCCCTCTGCAACTGGATCCTGTACTTCCTGATAGGCCGCCCCCAGGTGGTAAGGGTAGGTAACAACTCATCCTCCATGCTGATCCTCAACACGGGGGCCCCTAAGTGGTGCGTGCTCAGTCTCCTCCTGTACTCCCTGTTCGCTCATGAGATCATGGTCAGGCATGACTCCAACACTATCATTAGGTTAGCCTGTGACACAACAGTGGTAGGCCTGATCACTGACAATGATGAGACAGCCTACAGGGAGGAGGTCAGAGACCTAGCCATATGGTGCCAGGACAACAACCTCTCCCGCAACGTGATCAATACAAAGGAGATGATTGTGGACTACTGGAAAAGGAGGACCGAGCATGCCCCCATTTTCATTGACGGGGCTGTAGTGGAGCAGGTTGAGAGCTTCAAGTTCCTTGGTGTCCACATCACCAATAAACTATCATGGTCCAAGCACACCAAGCCAGTAGTGAAGAGGGCACGACAAAACCTATTCCCCCTCAAATACTGCGCATTTTTGGCATTGGTCCTCAGATCCTCAAAAGGTTTCACAGCTGCACCATCAAGAGCATCCTGACTTAGGGTTGTGCATGCGGTACATCACTGGGGCCAAGCTTCCTGCCATCCAGTACCTCTATTCCAGGTGGTGTCAGAGGAAGGACCTAAAAATTATCAAAGAATCCATCCACCCTAGTCATAGACTGTTCTCTCTGCTACTGCACAGAAAGTCTAGGTCCAAAAGGCTTCTTAAGGGCTTGTAAGTAAGCATGTGACAAATACAATTTGATTTGATTTAAATAGCCATAATAGGATGTTCTGAAAGAACTGGACAAAAGATCTAGACTATTGAGATATACTCTTTGACCATGTTCCCCTTACCCTGTAGCGCTGTAGGAGGAATAGTGCATAGCACAGAGAGAGCTGTTCTGATGTCCGGGAGGCATGACAAAAACCCTACAGGAGAGAGAGAGGGGAGAGAAACAGAGACAGAGTGAGCGAAGGAGGAAGAGAGAGAGGGAGATATGAGTGGGAGGTATGGAGAACACACACAGGGCGGTGGCTCCGGCCGACTAATATATGATTGGCTAAGAAGAATCCGGAAAAGGCGATGTGGCGTCGCCATTGAAATTGAAAGCCCTCTCTAGAGTCGCAGGTTCTTCAAGGGAGAGGCCACGCTGTACCACATAAGGCAAAGAGCAGCAATATAAAGGTGCTTTTAAATCGGACACGACTTCCACTGAAAAATGACATTAAATCTCACAGACGGTGCAATTGAGGCAAGTTACAACATAGACATAATACTTATCACTCATTGTGTTGTTTGTAGTTGCAGGCTAACTTAGTGTAATAGCAATTTTTTGCAATCTGCAGTGCCTACAGTGGGATATTTAAGAAATAAGGCATGAGGAAGTGTGGTAGATGGCCAATATTCCACATCTAAGGGCTGTTCTGATGGCCCACGCACAGCGGACTTTAGCCGTGGTACACTGGCCATTTACCACACACCCCCGAGGCGCCAATGTAAATCGAGCAGTAAAAATATTTTATTTTGTCATTCACATGGTATACGGTCTTATATACCACAGCTGTCAGACAATCAGAATTCAGGGCTCAAACCACCTAATTTATAATGGGTATTCATACATGGTATAGGGCTCACTGCTCTATAGAATGTAGTGAAATACGGGTACATTCAAGCTGGTGTTATTAGATTAATGCCTAAACCTGGTTTTCCTTAGCCTATGCTATTATTTGAATGACATACAATGAATCATTCGATTGTTCTCTACAATATTACAACCTTAATATGCTTGTTCTTAAAGCTACATTTGTTGGCATCTGACCAAATTCACATAGAAATGTGTGTTATAGATCTGTCATTCGCATTTAAATAAAGTCTAAGAAGCTGTAAATATGTTCGATATGGGCTATTTCTATACTTCCTGTTCTTTTACTTTCGGTTTTGTGCTTCAAACAACTGACAATATGGAAAATATATTTCACAAAGATTTAGATGGTACGATGATTATCTGCACCATACTTGCTTGTTTTGTCACTGTTGCATCCTAAGATGCTGGTTTCTTTTACTGAAGATTCCGAAGCATACTTATAACAAACGGAACAGATTTTTTAAATGTCCTCCATGACACATTACAGTCGACTTCTCTCTGCAGTGTCTTCAGACCAACTCCCCAATACTTCCCTGAACTTTTACCGCCCTTGCATCTCCTAATCCAATCGTTTCAATTCAAGAACGGAAACCCCATTGTCAATTGTTAATTCAAATAACTCAACCCCTGCACACAAATCCCATTGGCTATCTGCAACCATTTTAAATCTAAACTCATTAACACACAATACGTTTCTCAATACACCACAGTCACATAAACTGAAATTGATTGAACTATTTGCATTTTAGTAACCGAGAAATAGCTGAGTGATATCTGCATAGTACATTGTTGGTTAAATAACAGTGTTCGCAGATATTCACAATAAAAACTGTAACAGACTTTTTGGGGGAGGGTAGATATTGAAAATCAGTCTGTTAGCTTAGTTAGTTGAAAAAAAAAAAATATATATATATATATATATATATTCAGTACCAGTTAAAAGTTTGAACAGACCTGCTCATTCAAGAGTTTTTTCTTTATTTTTACTATTTTCTACATTGTGGAATAATAGTGAAAACAACAGAACTATGAAATAACACACATGGAATCATGTAGTAACCAAAAAAGTGATATATTTGACATTCTTCAAAGTAGCCACCCTTTGCCTTGATGACAGCTTTGCACACTATTGGCATTTTCTCAATGAGCTTCATGAGGTTGTCACCTGGAATGCATTTCAACCTGTTGGTACTAGGGGGCAGTATTTTCATTTTTGGAAAAAAAACGTTCCCATTTTAAACGGGATATTTTGTCAGGACAAGATGCTTGACAGCTTTGGATAGAAAACACGATAAACTTACACAAATGCTTGTCTAGCTTTGGCTGTAATGCATATTTTGAAAATCTGAGATGACAGGGTGATTAACAAAAGGCTAAGTTCCAATATATTTCACTTGTGATTTTCATGAATAGGAAGATTTTCTAGGAAGATTTATGTCTGTTGCGTTATGCTATTTAGTGTCAGGCGATGACTATGCTCCCGGACCCGGGTTTGAGAGTCACAAGAAGTTAACTGCACCTCAGATTATAGCCCAAATAAAATGCCTCATAGAGTTCAAGTAACAGACACATCTCAACATCAAATGTTCAGAGGAGACTGTGTGAATCAGGCCTTAATGGTCGAATTGCTGCAAAGAAACCACTATTAAAGGGCACCAATAATAAGAAGAGACTTGCTTGGACCAAGAAACACGAGCAATGGACTGGTGGAAATCTGTCCTCTGGTCTGATGAGTGAAAATTTGAGATTTTTGGTTCCAGCCGCTGTGTCTTTGTGAGACGCAGAGTAGGTGAACAGATGATCTCCATATGTGTGGTTACCACCGTGAAGCATGGAGGAGGAAGTGGGATGATGTGGTGGAGCTTTGCTGGTGACACTGTCTGTGATTTATTTAGAATTCAAGGCACACTTAACCGGCATGGCTACCACAGCATTCTGCAGCAATATGCCATTCCATCTGGGTTGGGTATAGTGGGACAGTCATTTGTTTTTCAACAGGACAATGGGTACTTTGAAGAATCTCAAATATAAAACATGTTTTGACATATAAAACATATTTTGACATATTTTGACTGGTACTGTTTATAGGCTGAATTTGTTTTGTATTCCGGCAGATATAATTGAGTAAAAGCCCATATTAAGGAAACACAAACTTGCAGCCACTAGCTAGCTTGTCAGTTAACGTTCGAAGTTAGCACTGTTTTGTTTTAGAGCGGTGACAGAGCAGCAACCCCTTTTTGACCATGGTCTTAATGACGTTCTATTCAATCTAACCATGCGAAATTCTCTGAATAAATCATCTGTAACTATATATGGTAAAGATATGGGGTTTGGACTATGCCTTTTCTGATGCAATTCTCTATTGAATAAAGATATTGTCATAAACATTTAATGAAATAATCATTGTCTCATTCAGGCCCTGACCAAAGGCACTTACGTGCACAATCCTATGCTTCAGTTGCTGGTAAGTGTTCTATTTGTTGCGTCTCTACAATACGTTGTTAGGTTCTGAAAAACAGAGTATAAACTCAAACAGACGACTATAAACAGACGACTATAACAGACGACTATATAGCTCAAACCAAGTTTATTCACCCCACTTCAGCTGGGTTGCTTCAGCTGCAAACACACTTTGTACATGATCAAACAGACATGTATATGTCATGAAGAGATTCATCTTAAGCATCTGCCCCTTTTTCCCCAATTTTCGCCTAAAATTACCCAAATCTATCTGCCTGTAGCTCAGGCCCTGAAGTAAGGATATGCATATTCTTGGTACCATTTGAAAGGAACCCCTTTGAGGTTTGTGTAAATGTGAAAGGAATGTAGGAGAATATAACGCAATAGATCTGGTAAAAAGATAATATAAAGAAAAAAACAATCATTCTTTTGTATTTATTTTGTACCATCATCTTTGAAATGCAAGAGAAAGGACATAATGTATTATTCCAGCCCAGGTGCAATCAGATTTTGGCCGCTAGATGGCAGCAGTGTATGTGCAAAGTTGAATACTAATCCAATGGATCATTGCATTTCTGTTTATTTAATAACCTTTAATGTTCAACATTGTACACTCTCCTCAAACAATAGCATGGTATTCTTTCACTGTAATAGCTACTGTAAATTGGACAGTGCAGTTAGATTAACAAGAATTTAAGCTTTCTCCCAACAACAGATATGTCTATGTACTGGGAAATGTTCTTGTTACTTACAACCTCATGCTAATTGCATTAGCCTATGTTAGCTCAGCTGTCCCGTGGAAGGGACACCGATCCCAAATAAGTTTTAATGGCATGACTACTCAGGGTGTAACTACTCAGAACATCTGTTTTTCTAAACTGATGACACATGGCATTGTTGTCAGAGCTGTCAGAGCAGTCTGGTAGCAGTTAACACTACTTGGCACCACACGTCCCGCTAGGGCACCTCCCCCCACTGCTCAACTGACACAGTAGCACACAGAACGCAAAAAATATTCTTAGAAATATTTAACCTCCACACATTAACAAGTCCAATAGCTCAAATGAAAGATAAACACCTTGTTCATCTAGCCACCAAGTCAGATTTCTAAAATGTTTTACGGCGAAAACATAGCACATATTTATGTCAAACCACCACCAAAGATAGGCTAATTTACATAGCCATTTTGTAGAACAATAGATGCAATCACAAAAGCAGGATTAAAAGTAAAATAATTCACTAACCTTTTGAAAATCTTCATCAGATGACAGGAATAGGACATGTTATACAGTACATTTATGTTTTTTTCAATAATATGCTAATTATATCCATAAATCACGGTTTACATAGAAGGTCATGGCTAAAAAATGCTACAACAATGCCTGGAGAAATTATGGTAACTCTGCCAGATAACAGAAATACACATCATAAACGTTGACTAAATATACATGTTCTACATATACTTAGAAAGATACACTTCTTCTTAATAAAACAGCTGTGTTACATTTATTTTTAACTTTACAGATTTCGTTCACTAGGCTATAATGTGAGTCGGCGCTCAGGAATTAGCATTTTGGCTCCTCCACAGAAACCCAAATTTAACACATAAATGTTCCCTTACCTTTGCTGTTCTTCCATCAGAAGACCTGGAAGGGTTTATACTTACCAAAAACAGCTTTAGTTTTGAAGTCTGTGTCTTTCGGTTATCAAACACGACATATTTTGGTTGAAATGCAGCCAAAAAGTAAAGTTAGTTCGCACCAAAACGTCGAAATTACATATTATATGTCGACTAAACTTGTCAAACTTGGTTCAGAACACAGCGTTAGCATGCTATATAGCTTCACCGCAATTCTCAGGACAAAGAGAAACACACGCATCGTTTAATCAATCTTGAAAGAAAGACACCACAGGCGCCGAATGTGCGTGAGATCTCGCGCGACCGAAAGGATTCCGCCCGTCATTAATCTCGTGAGCGTGCGATTCACACAATGAGAAGCCCCATTGAAAGCGGACACCGCGCTGAAGGCATAGAAAGTGTTCCCAGGTTCGTAGGTGCTTGGGAAGGGTGGGGGCGATGACGTCAAAGTTGGGCCAACTTTTTGGATGACAAGAGACAGTTTGGGAGAATGAGTGCCCTGAGAGTTCTGCTTTACTTACAGACATAATGTAAACGGTTTTAGAAGCTTTAGAGTGTTTTCTATTCAATAATATTTATTATATGCATATATTAGCAATTTTTTACAGATTTTTTTTCTGTTTACTATGGGCACGCATTTCACCAACGGGGGCAGTATTCTGCCCTAGCCTTAACAGTTCAAGCGGTTATGACTGACCATCTTACTCAACTCTGGACATTCTGTTCCCCTTTTCTCTCACAGTAACTTTCCATAGACAAATGTCATCTTCCCATTCCTTGACACATCACATACACAGTTATACAGTGGGGCAAAAAAGTATTTAGTCAGCCACCAATTGTGCAAGTTCTCCCACTTAAAAAAGATGAGAGAGGCCTGTAATTTTCATCATAGGTACACTTCAACTATGACAGACAAAGTGAGAAAAAATATCCAGAAAATCACATTGTAGGATTTTTTATGAATTCTGGAATTATTTTTCTCATTTTGTCTATCATAGTTGAAGTGTACCTATGATGAAAATTACAGGCCTCTCTCATCTTTTTTAAGTGGGAGAACTTGCACAATTGGTGGCTGACTAAATACTTTTTTGCCCCACTGTATATAACCGTATTACAGTCCTAAGTCATGACTGTAGTCAAACTGTAGCCGTTGAGTCATGGTAATCTCCTCTTATGCACTCTGGACATGCATTGGTAGTACCCAACTCGCTAACGACCATCAGGTCGCTAATCAAATCAAATCAAATGTTATTGGTCACATACACATGGTTAGCAGATGTTATTGCGAGTGTAGTGAAATGCTTATGCTTCTAGATCTGACAGTGCAGCAATATCTAACAGGTAATATCTAACAATTCCACAACAGAACCTCATATCTAACAAATTCCACATCAAAACCTAATACACACAATCTAGTAAAGGAATGGGATGAGAATATATAAGTATAAAATATATAGATGAGCAGTGACAGAGCAGCCAAGATGCAATAGATAGTAAAGAATAGATCGTGAAGGATACAGTATACAGTATATACTGTACATATGAGATGAGTAATGCAGATATGTAAATATTCTTAAAGTGGCATTATTAAAGTGACTAGTGTTCCATTTATTAAAGTGGCCAATGATATCAAGTATGTAGGTAGGCAGCCGCCTCTCTGTGTTAGTGGTGGCTGTTTAACAATCTGATGGCCTTGAGATAGAAGCTGTTTTTCAATCTCTCTGTCCCAGCTTTGATGCACCTGTACTGACCTCACCTTCTGGATGGAAGCGGGGTGAACAGGCAGTGGCTCGGGTGGTTATTGTACTTGATGATCTTTTGCCTTCCTGTGACATAGGGTGGTGTAGGTGTCCTGGAAGGCAAGTAGTTTGCCCCTGGTGATGCGTTGTGCAGACCACACTACCCTCTGCAGAGGCCTGCTTTTGTGGGCGGTGCAGTTGCCGTACCAGGCGGTGACACAGCCAAACAGGATGCTCTCAATTGTGCACCTGTAAAAGTTAGTGATGGTTTTCAGTGAAAAGTCACATTTTGTCAGCCTCCTGAGGTTGAAGAGGCGCTGTTGCACTTTCTTCACCACACTGCTGACGTATTCATGTCTACTCCTCTGCTGTTGCTACAGTAGGTGGCAGCATAGGCCTCTCAAACCGATTTTCTCTTTAAATATTACGCCTCCTTTTTAGAAATGTTGCAGGAAAACCACATCTTTTGAAAATCTCTTTAAATGTTTTAAGAACCTTCTGCTTTTTTTGTTTGTTGGCATCATGAAGCCATTCCATGTAATACGTTTGATTATGTTGGTCTTTACTTGTATAGAATCAAAGTTAACACTGTCTGTTCCGTCTATCATTGAAGAACCAGAAAACACATGTCATATGAAGGCTGTGGGCATTCCATGGAATGGCAGAGTCATTGGATGAATACATAGTCATTATATACATTACATACTGTATATAGAACGTGTGCAATGTGGTCTGAGCAGACATTAAACCGAAAACACACAAAAAACACAAAGCAAAATACCTCTTTGTAGTTTGAGGAGCTGTGCCTTTTTAGGGCTTTTAAGCTCTAATGTTCTCCATGATTCTTTTCAGCCTGGTCTCATAGACTAGAAGACAGAAGGTTACTTAAGGCAAAAACATGAATCTCATCATGGCCAACTTCAGCATTTGAGCTAATTTGCAACGTTGCAACTATTTCTTACTTTTTAGCTACTTTGCAACTACTTAGAATGTTAGCTAACCATACTTAACTTTAAACATGTTAGCTAACCCTTCCCCTAACCTTAACCCTTTAACCCTTCCCTTAACCTTAGCCCTTTAACCTAACTCCTAACCTTAACCTTAACCTTAACTGTAACACCTAATCCCGAGTCTAGCTAACCTTAGCCAGCTAGCTAACACTAGCGTTAGCAACCTAGGCATCTAGCTAACGTTTGCCACTGCAAAAGTTGAGCAAATTCATAACATAGTGCATGTCTTGCAAATTCTCATCATAATGCACAAACTATAATTCATTACATATTGTACAATTTGCAATTCGTAACGTATCATTTGAAATGGATAATGGACATCCACAAATTAATACCATAAGAAACGTAACATATCATACTTAATGTAGTGTCTCAGAATTACATACATAATAATACAAAATGCTCTGAGACCAGGTTGTCCTTCTCTCTTATTGTTCCTCAGAACATCCATCGTATCATAAGGGGATCTGGTCCACCCCGGTTCCACCTCGTGATGAGTGATGGCCTGCACACCATGTCCTGTAAGTAGTATTGTGTTATTAACGGTATTACCGGTATTGGCAATAATGTAATCACCATGATTCCTTATTAACATTGCAAAACAATTCAACTTAGTAAGGCTTCATTCTTGCTCATGGTGTGTGATGACCTGCACACCCAGTCCTTTGAGCCTAACCTGTCTGTGCCCACTCTGTGTGTGTGTGTGTGTGTGTGTGTGTGTGGTGTAGCCTTCTGGCTGGTCACCCAATTGAACTGTCTGGTTGAGGAGAACTGTCTGCTCCCCTACTGTGTCTGTCTACTGAAGAGGAGTGTCACCAACATACTGAAGGATGGAAGGTACGCCTGGACTCTTTATCTCTGTCTCTCTCTTTCGCTCTCTCTCTCTGTCTCTGTCTCTATGTCAGTCTCTCTCTCTGTCTCTCTCTCTGTCTCTCTCTCTGTCTCTCTCTCTGTCTCTCTGTCTCTCTCTCTGTCTCTCTCTCTCTCTCTCTCTCTCTCTCTCTCTCTCTCTCTCTCTCTCTCTCTCTCTCTGTCTCTCTCTGTCTCTCTCTCTCTCTGTCTCTCTCTCTCTCTCTCTCTCTCTCTCTCTCTCTCTCTCTCTCTCTCTCTCTCTCTCTCTCTCTCTCTGTCTCTCTGTCTCTCTGTCTCTCTCTCTGTCTCTCTCTGTCTCTCTCTCTGTCTCTCTCTCTCTCTCTCTCTCTCTCTCTCTCTGTCTCTCTCTGTCTCTCTCTCTCTGTCTCTCTGTCTCTCTGTCTCTCTCTCTCTCTCTCTCTCTCTCTCTCTCTCTCTGTCTCTCTGTCTCTCTCTCTCTCTGTCTCTCTCTCTCTCTCTCTCTCTCTCTCTCTCTCTCTCTCTCCTTCTTTCTCTCTCTCTCTCTCTCTCTCTCTCTCTCTCTCTCTCTCTCTCTCTCTCTCTCTCTCTCTCTCTCTCTGTCTCTGTCTCTGTCTCTCTCTCTCTCCTTCTTTCTCTCTCTCTCTCTCTCTCTCTGTCTCTCTGTCTCGCTCTCTCACACACTCTCTCTTCTCCCACTCTTCCTCTGTTTCTGTTTCTCGTTCCTTCTTTCCTCTTGTCTTTCTGACCTGTCTGTGTTTTTAATGTGTGTGTGTGTGTGTGTGTGTGTGTGTGTGTGTGTGTGTGTGTGTGTGTGTGTGTGTGTGTGTGTGTGTGTGTGTGTGTGTGTGTGTGTGTGTGTGTGTGTGTGTGTGTGTGTGTGTGTTGCAGGTGTATGGTGACAGTATTGGAGATGGAGGTGGTGATGTCAGCAGAGGAGGTGGGAGGGAAGATTGGAACACCTACTCCCTATGCAGAAGGTAAAGACAACTGCTACTGTTATTAATCTAATGCATTACAGTATAACTGCTTCATAGCGCGTAATACCTGCAAGGCTTTAAGTAATGTTTGCAGGACAAATGTTGTTATTTTATAAATAACAAATGTTATCTAAGGCATTTCCACTGACAGGTGTGTTGTTTTTTTGTATGAATTAATTGCAATGCATCAGTACAGCAATGTATCAACTTAGCCAATGTGATCACATCACACAACAGCTACACATCGCTCTCACCATTCAAATTTCCCGCCAGTCCATTGCAAACAGTGTAGCCTATTTTATAGCCACTTTGCAAGCAAGAGGATCGATCGATGCTTCTCTCCACGAATTGGCCTATTAAAAATGGTTTGAAATTAGTTTCAAACTACACTGACTATACAAAACATGAAGAACACCTGCTCTTTCCATGACATAGACTGTCTATGTGAAAATATTTTGTAATTCTTGAGACAATTGAGACATGGATTGTGTATGTGTGCCCTTCAGAGGTTGAATGGGCAAGACTAAATATTTAGGTGCTTTTAAATGGGGTATGATAGTATGTGCCAGGCGCACCAGTTTGTGTCAAGAACTGCAATGCCGCTGGGGTTTTCATGATCAACGGTTTCCCGTGTGTATCAAGAATGGTCCACCACCCATAGGACATCCAGCCAACTCGACACAACTGTGGGAAGCATTGGAGTCAACATGGGCCAGCATCCCTGTGGAACGCTTTCAACACCTTGTAGAGTCCATTCCCTGAAGAATTGAGGCTGTTCTGAGGGCAAAAGGGGGGGTGCAACTCAACATTAGGGAGGTGTTCTTAATGTTTGGTTTACTCAGTGTATATTGACATTCATTGTATAGGCTACTCGTTTAACCTCATCAATCTACACACAATGACAAAGCAAAATCTGTTAATTAGATTTATCACATTTACATACTGTAAGTATTCAGACTCTTTACTCAGTACTTTATTGAAGCACCTTTGACAGCAATTACAGCCTCAAGTCTTCTTGGGTATGACGCTAAAAGCTTGGCACACCTGTATTTGGGGAGTTTCTCCCATTCTTCTCTGCAGACCCTCTCAAGATCTGTCAAGCTGGAAGAGAAGTGTTGCTGCACAGTATTCAGTGTGTTTCTCTCTAGAGAGGTTTGATCGGGTTCAAGTCCGGGCTCTGGCTGGGCCACTCAAGGACATTCAGAGACTTGTCCCGAAGCAACTCCTGCATTGTCTTGGTTTTGTGCTTCGGGTCGTTGTCCTGTTGGAAGGTGAACCTTCGCCCCCAGTTTGAGGTCCTGAGTGCTCTGGAGCAGGTTTTCATCAAGGATCTCTCTGTTCTTTGCTCTGTTCATCTTTCCCTCGATCCTGAATAGTCTCCCAGTCCCTGCCGCTGAAAAACATTCCCACAGCATGATGATGCCCCTCCATATTTCACTGTAGGGATGGTGCCAGATTTCCTCCAGATGTGACTCTTGGAGTTCAATCTTGGTTTCATCAGACCAGAGAATCTTGTTTCTCATGTTCTGAGAGTCCTTTTGGTACCTTTTGACACATTCTAAGTGGGCCTTTTACTGAGGAGTGGCTTCTGTGTGGCCACTACCATACCATTTGTCATTTTGGGGCATTGTACGTAGATTGATGAGGACATTTTTTTATTTATTCCATTTTAGAATAAGGATATAACGTAATAAAATGTGGAAAATGGGAAGGGGTCTGAATACTTTTCGTAGGCACTGTATTAGGCTATATATTACAGGCCTGCTAAAGTGAATCTAGGTGACCATCTATGCTATAGGCAACCCTAAATGACAGCGACCTCAAAATATATGCCAGAGTTGACCCTTATCAATAAGTGGTTGCACAGATTTAGACAAAGCACTCTAATTCTAGGAAGCAACACATCCGCCACGCTGATCTTCAACACTAGAGCCCCCCAGGGGTTCATGCTCAGCCCCTCCTGTACTCCTTGTTCACCCACGACTGCATGGCCAGACACATCTCCAACACCATCATTAAGTTTGCAGACGACACAACAGTGGTAGACCTGATCACCGACATTGACGAGACAGCCTATAGCGAGGAGGTCAGAGACCTGGCCGGGTGGTGCCAGAATAACAACCTATCCCTCAACGTAACCAAGCTTCAAGTTCCTTGGTGTCCACATCACCAACAAACTAGAACGGTCCAAACACACCAAGACAGTCGTGAAGAGGGCACGACAAAGCCTATTCCCCCTCAGGAAACTAAAAAGATTTGGCATTGGTCCTGAGATCCTCAAAAGGTTCTACAGCTGCAACATCGAGAGCATCCTGCCTGACTGGTTGCATCACTGTCTGGTACGGCAATTGCTCGGCCTCCAACCGCAAGACCCTACAGAGGGTCGTGTGTACGGCCCAGTACATCCTGGGGCTAAGCTGCCTGCCATCCAGGACCTCTACTCCAGGCAGTGTCAGAGGAAGGCCCTAAAATTTGTCAAAGACCTCAGCCACTCCATTCATAGACTGTTCTCTCTACTACCGCATGGCAAGTGGTTCCGGAGTGCCAAGTCTAGGACAAAAAGGCTTCTCAACAGTTTTTACTCCCAAGCCATAAGACTCCTGAACAGGTAACCAAATGGCTACTTGGACTAATTGCATTGTGTGCCCCCCCTCCTTTATGCTGCTGCTACTCTCTGTTCATCATATAATCATAGTCACTTTAACCATATCTACATGTACATACTACCTCAATCAGCCTGAATAACCGTTGTCTGTTTATAGCCTCTCTACTGTTTATAGCCTCTCTACTGTATATAGCCTCTCTACTGTATGTAGCCTCGCTACTGTTATTTTTCACTGTCTTTTTACTGGTGTTTTTATTTCTTTAGTTACCTATTGTTCACCTAATACCTTTTTTGCACTATTGGTTACGGTAAGCATTTCACTATCTACACACAGGTCTACACCTGCTGTATGTAACAAATACACTTTGATTTGATTTGATTCAAATGTACTGTCAACATAATCACCCATTGCTTCATTAACATTGATCAAAAGCTGATCATTAGGCTATGGACAGGCTGATCATTAGGCTATGGACAGGTTGATCATTAGGCTATGGACAGGTTGATCATTAGCCTATGGACAGGTTGATCATTAGGTTATGGACAGGCTGATCATTAGGCTATGGACAGGCTGATCATTAGACTATGGACAGGTTGATCATTAGGCTATGGACAGATTGATCATCAGGTTATGGACAGGCTGATCATTAGGCTATGGACAGGCTGATCATTAGACTATGGACAGGCTGATCATTAGACTATGGACAGGTTGATCATTAGCCTATGGACAGGTTGATCATTAGGCAATGGACAGGTTGATCATTAGGCTGTGGACAGGTTGATCATTAGGCTATGGACAGGTTGATCATTAGGCTATGGACAGGTTGATCATTAGGCTATGGACAGGTTGATCATTAGGCTATGGACAGGTTGATCATTAGGCTATGGACAGGTTGATCATTAGCCTATGGACAGGTTGATCATTAGGCTATGGACAGATTGATCATTAGGCTATGGACAGATTGATCATTAGGCTATGGACAGATTGATCATTATGCTATGGACAGATTGATCATTAGGCTATGGACAGATTGATCAGTAGGCTATGGACAGGTTGATCAGTAGGCTATGGACAGATTGATCATTAGGCTATGGACAGGTTGATCATTAGGCTATGGACAGGTTGATCATTAGGTTATGGACAGGCTGATCATTAGGCTATGGACAGGTTGATCACTAGGCTATGGACAGCTTGATCATTAGGCTATGGACAGATTGATCATTAGGCTATGGACAGATTGATCATTAGGCTATGGACAGATTGATCATTAGGCTATGGACAGATTGATCATTAGGCGATGGACAGGTTGATCAATAGGCTATGGGCAGATTGATCATTAGGCTATGGACAGGTTGATCATTAGGCTATGGACAGGTTGATCATTTGGCTATGGACAGGTTGATCATTAGGCTATGGACAGGTTGATCATCAGGTTATGGACAGGCTGATCATTAGGCAATGGACAGGTTGATCATTAGGCTGTGGACAGATTGATCATCAGGTTATGGACAGGCTGATCATTAGGCTATGGACAGGCTGATCATTAGGCTATGGACAGGCTGATCATTAGACTATGGACAGGTTGATCATTAGGCTATGGACAGATTGATCATCAGGTTATGGACAGGCTGATCATTAGGCTATGGACAGGCTGATCATTAGACTATGGACAGGCTGATCATTAGACTATGGACAGGCTGATCATTAGACTATGGACAGGCTGATCATTAGACTATTAACTGGCTGATCATTAGACTATTAACTGGCTGATCATTAGACTGTGGACAGGCTAATCATTAGACTATGGACAGGCTGATCATTAGGCTATGGACAGGCTGATCATTAGACTATTAACTGGCTGATCATTAGACTGTGGACAGGCTGATCATTAGACTGTGGACAGGCTGATCATTAGACTATGGACAGGCTGATCATTAGACTGTGGACAGGCTGATCATCAGGCTATGGACAGGCTGATCATTAGACTATGGACTGGTTGATCATTAGGCTATGGACAGGTTGATCATTAGGTTATGGACAGGTTGATCATCAGGTTATGGACAGGTTGATCATCAGGTTATGGACAGGCTGATCATTAGGCTGTGGACAGGCTGACCATTAGACTATTAACTGGCTGATCATTAGGCTATGGACTGGCTGATCATTAGGCTATGGACTGGCTGATCATTAGGCTATGGCCTGGCTGATCATTAGGCTATGGACTGGCTAATGGCTAATCATTAGACTGTGGACTGGCTGATCATTATACTGTGGACAGGCTGATCATTAGGCTGTGGACAGGCTGATCATTAGACTATTAACTGGCTGATCATTAGACTGTGGACAGGCTGATCATTAGGTTATGGACAGGTTGATCATTAGACTATGGACAGGCTGATCATTAGACTATGGACAGGCTGATCATTAGACTATGGACAGGCTAATGGCTAATCATTAGACTGTGGACTGGCTGATCATTAGGCTATGGACAGGCTGATCATTAGGCTATGGACAGGCTGATCATTAGACTATGGACAGGCTGATCATTAGATTATGGACAGGCTGATCATTAGACTATGGTCAGGCTGATCATTAGGCTATGGACAGGCTGATCATTAGACTATGGACAGGCTGATCATTAGACTGTGGACAGGCTGATCATTAGACTATGGACAGGCTGATCCTTAGGCTATGGACAGGCTGATCATTAGACTATGGACAGGCTGATCATTAGACTATGGACTGGTTGATCATTAGGCTGTGGACAGGCTGATCATTAGGCTATGGACAGGCTAATCATTAGGCTATGGACAGGCTGATCATTAGACTGTGGACAGGCTGATCATTAGACTATGGACAGGCTGATCATTAGGCTATGGACAGGCTGATCATTAGACTGTGGACAGGCTGATCATTAGACTATGGACAGGCTGATCATTAGACTATGGACAGGCTGATCATTAGACTATGGGCAGGCTGATCATTAGACTATGGACAGGCTGATCATTAGACTATGGACAGGCTGATCATTAGACTATGGACAGGCTGATCATTAGACTATGGACAGGCTGATCATTAGATTATTAACTGGCTGATCATTAGACTGTGGACAGGCTGATCATTAGGCTATGGACAGGCTAATGGCTAATCATTAGACTGTGGACTGGCTGATCATTAGGCTATGGACAGGTTGATCATTAGGCTATGGACAGGTTGATCATTAGACTATGGACAGGCTGATCATTAGACTGTGGACAGGTTGATCATTAGACTATGGACAGGCTGATCATTAGGCTATGGACAGGTTGATCATTAGACTGTGGACAGGTTGATCATTAGACTATGGACAGGCTGATCATTAGACTGTGGACAGGTTGATCATTAGACCATGGACAGGCTGATCATTAGGCTATTAACTGGCTGATCATTCGACTGTGGACAGGCTGATCATTAGACTGTGGACAGGCTGATCATTAGAGTATTAACTGGCTGATCATTAGACTGTGGACAGGCTGATCATTAGACTATGGACAGGCTGATCATTAGGCTATGGACAGGCTGATCAATAGACTATTAACTGGCTGATCATTAGACTATGGACAGGCTGATCATTAGGCTATGGACAGGCTGATCATTAGACTATGGCATGGCTGATCATTAGACTATGGACAGGCTGATCTTTAGACTATGGGCAGGCTGATCATTAGACTATGGCATGGCTGATCATTAGACTATGGCATGGCTGATCATTAGACTATGGCATGGCTGATCATTAGACTATGGCATGGCTGATCATTAGACTATGGACAGGCTGCATGCATGTCTTTCTATGTTTGATTTAATCTTCATATAGCCTATATCACAGCTGTCTCTACAGCCGCCTCCTTTTTAAAACGTTCCTCTACATTTTACATGATATGTATAGGCTGCATTTATTTAGCATTATCATACAGTGTAGACTAGTTTTTGATATCCTACAGAAAGGATTTGAAGCTAAGGCCAGGTGTGGCCAGGTAAGGCCAGGTAAGGCCAGGTAAGGCCAGCTAAGGCCAGGTGTTTAATATGGTTTTGATACAGGAGAAATGTGATTTGCCTATGTTTATGGGTGAGATTAGCAGCAAGTGGCTTTGATTGATGGGTCCTATTAGGTGGGTGTGCGTATGAGTTTGCTAATTGTCTATGTCCATTCAGAAATGTTCCTGAAATAGACCTACTCTGTCTGGACTGCACCTCTGTAGTCAGACAGACAGAACTGTAGGCAGCGAGCATCATGATGGTCGGCATGTACGAATGAGAACAGGTACCAGTTTTGCATTTCCTGTCTTATTAAATGGGGTGCAACTAAATGAAACATACCCAAGCTCCTTTCATGAAAACCCTGTAGGATGAATAGCCTACCATTTTACTGCGTCCTCTCTAGCCACTTAGAACAACATATTGCCAGTGAGAATGACTGGGGAAAAACACATTGGATTTGGTTTGAACGGTTTAGTGCGTCAATATGGGAATCTGTATTTTTTTAGGAATTCAGACGAAAAGATCCCAACGCAGTTGGTGAGAAAAGGCATTTAACCTTACCTCTCTGTGTAGACAAAGTACCTGTGTGTCTTGTCTTTGTAGGACCAGTGTTGACACACATTTTATCGTTGCAACTTCGGCTTGGTCTGTCCACACTCTTAAAAACTAGTCCCTATCTTGTCTTAACCTGTTACCTGTGTTCTCTGTAGTGTCCTCTCCAGGCCAGAGAAGGACCCTTCAGAACCAGGTCTCTGCCGAGAGTCACGCTGCTGCTTCTACTTCTACTGCCTCCCCTCACAACCAGCCCAGCAGTGAGTTCCATCACAATGTGACCTTTTAGGGAGGTTGACTTGAGGGAGGTTCTACCATATTCCTCACACCAGTCCATTCCGTTTAGCATGGCTGAAGGGAGGTTCTACCATATTCCTCACACCAGTCCATTCCTTTTAGCATGGCTGAAGGGAGGTTCTACCATATTCCTCACACTAGTCCATTCCTTTTAGCATGGCGGAAGGGAGGTTCTACCATATTCCTCACACCAGTCCATTCCTTTTAGCAGGGCTGAAGGGAGGTTCTACCATATTCCTCACACCAGTCCATTGCTTTTAGCAGGGCTGAAGGGAGGTTCTACCATATTCCTCACACCAGTCCATTCCTTTTAGCATAGCTGAAGGGAGGCTACATAATATTCCTCACACCAGTCGGTAGAAAATCGTAAAATCATAATGTCCATTTTACTATAAAGTGCACCCTATGTACACTATAGTCCAGCAGGGGGAGCCATCCTTGACTGGTATTCCTATGGGTGTATTTTTCTCCTTCGTGAGTGTTAAGCTCGTGTGTGTGTGTGTGTGTGTGTGTGTGTGTGTGTGTGTGTGTGTGTGTGTGTGTGTGTGTGTGTGTGTGTGTGTGTGTGTGTGTGTGTGTGTGTGTGTGTGTGTGTGTGTGTGAGGGTGATATACCGTATATGCCTTATCCCGGGGTATTTTGAAATACCGCTGAAATTATTGTCTTGATATTCTGATTATTTTCTTGATATGATCGTCCCATACTGATCTCTCTCTCTATCCGGATCCCGTGTGTATGAATATTAATGTTAACTACCCCGTCGTCAGCCGTCTGCTGAAAAAAGCAGCTCTATCTGTGATTTCCCCCAGGACACACACACAGAGTAGGATACACTGTTTGCTGTGATCCACAACAGGAGCTTAAATTCGGTGAACATACTATTGAATATTTTTCATCCCTGTCAATTACCCCCTTGTCTCTGTACAGTTCTTCCTCCATACTAAACTATACTGGATCAGTGCGTGTACAATACATTATGTAGATCACGTCACAAATGGCACTCTATGACCCATGTGAAGTGCACAACTTTTGACAAGGCCTCATAGGATTGTGTACTATAGTAGTGTAGTATATGTTGGGGATAGAGTACCATTTGGGATGCATTTTACACACTGGCCCATGTTAACCCTTTACACACTGGCCCAGGTTAACCCTTTACACACTGGCCCAGGTTAACCCTTTACACACTGGCCCAGGTTAACCCTTTATACACTGGCCTGTATTAACCCTTTACACACTGGCCTGTATTAACCCTTTACACACTGGCCTGTATTAACCCTTTACACACTGGCCTGTATTAACCCTTTACACACTGGCCCGTGTTAACCCTTTATACACTGGCCTGTATTAGGGCTTTACACACTGGCCTGTGTTAACCCTTTACACACTGGCCCAGGTTAACCCTTTACACACTGTCCTGTGTTAACCCTTTACACACTGGCCCAGGTTAACCCTTTACACACTGTCCTGTGTTAACCCTTTACACACTGGCCCAGGTTAACCCTTTACACACTGTCCTGTGTTAACCCTTTATACACTGGCCCAGGTTAACCCTTTACACACTGGCCCAGGTTAACCCTTTACACACTGTCCTGTATTAACCCTTTACACACTGGCCTGTATTAACCCTTTACACACTGGCCTGTATTAACCCTTTACACACTGGCCCAGGTTAACTCTTTACACACTGGCCCAGGTTAACCCTTTACACACTGGCCCAGGTTAACTCTTTACACACTGGCCCAGGTTAACCCTTTATACACTGGCCCAGGTTAACCCTTTACACACTGGCCCATGTTAACCCTTTACACACTGGTCTGTATTAGGGCTTTACACACTGGCCTGTATTAACCCTTTACACACTGGCCTGTGTTAACCCTTTACACACTGGCCTGTATTAACCCTTTACACACTGGCCCGTGTTAACCCTTTACACACTGGCCTGTATTAACCCTTTACACACTGGCCTGTATTAACCCTTTACACACTGGCCTGTGTTAACCCTTTACACACTGGCCCAGGTTAACCCTTTATACACTGGCCCGTGTTAACCCTTTACACACTGGCCCATGTTAACCCTTTACACACTGGCCCAGGTTAACCCTTTATACACTGGCCTGTATTAACTCTTTACACACTGGCCCGTGTTAACCCTTTACACACTGGCCCAGGTTAACTCTTTACACACTGGCCCAGGTTAACCCTTTACACACTGGCCCAGGTTAACTCTTTACACACTGGCCCAGGTTAACCCTTTATACACTGGCCCAGGTTAACCCTTTACACACTGGCCCATGTTAACCCTTTACACACTGGCCCAGGTTAACCCTTTATACACTGGCCCATGTTAACCCTTTACACACTGGCCCAGGTTAACCCTTTACACACTGGCCTGTATTAACCCTTTACACACTGGCCTGTATTAACCCTTTACACACTGGCCCATGTTAACCCTTTACACACTGGCCCATGTTAACCCTTTACACACTGGCCCAGGTTAACCCTTTACACACTGGCCCAGGTTAACCCTTTACACACTGGCCCAGGTTAACCCTTTACACACTGGCCTGTATTAACCCTTTACACACTGGCCCATGTTAACCCTTTACACACTGGCCCATGTTAACCCTTTACACACTGGCCCATGTTAACCCTTTACACACTGGCCCAGGTTAACCCTTTATACACTGGCCCAGGTTAACCCTTTACACACTGGCCCAGGTTAACCCTTTACACACTGGCCTGTATTAACCCTTTACACACTGGCCCATGTTAACCCTTTACACACTGGCCCATGTTAACCCTTTACACACTGGCCCAGGTTAACCCTTTATACACTGGCCCAGGTTAACCCTTTACACACTGGCCTGTATTAGGGCTTTACACACTGGCCTGTATTAGGGCTTTACACACTGGCCCAGGTTAACCCTTTACACACTGGCCTGTATTAGGGCTTTACACACTGGCCTGTATTAGGGCTTTACACACTGGCCTGTATTAGGGCTTTACACACTGGCCTGTATTAGGGCTTTACACACTGGCCCATGTTAACCCTTTACACACTGGCCCATGTTAACCCTTTACACACTGGCCCAGGTTAACGCTTTACACACTGTCCTGTGTTAACCCTTTACACACTGGCCCGTGTTAACCCTTTACACACTGGCCCAGGTTAACGCTTTACACACTGGCCCAGGTTAACCCTTTATACACTGGCCCATGTTAACCCTTTATACACTGGCCCAGGTTAACCCTTTACACACTGTCCTGTGTTAACCCTTTACACACTGGCGAGTGTTAGCGCTTTAAGAGAGAGCGACGTAATAAAGGCCGGCGTGCGGGATACCTGACGAGACTACACCGGCGTGTGGATAAACCACTATGTTCTATTGGCTAATGTGCAATCAATGAAGAATAAACTGAACGAGATTCGTTCAAGACTATCCTATCGATGTGATCTGAATAAATGTTTCTAGTGTTGAAAGTTTCCAAGACATCAGTGGTCTCGATTATTGGGAAATTGAAAAAATATGGAACTACCTAGAATTTGCCTAGAGCTGTCCGTCCAACCAAACTGAGCAACCGGGCAAGTAGGACCCAATTACCACTCTGACAGAACTACATAGTTCCTTGGCTGAGATGGGAGAACCAGTATGACAACAGTCTCTACAGCACTTCATCAATCTGGGCTTTATGGGAGAGTGGCCAGACAGAAGCCAGACAGTTTGCTAAAAGGCATGTGAAAGACTCTGAGAGCATAAGGCAAAGGATTCTGCAGTCTGATGAGACAAAAATGTAACTCTTTGGCCTGAATGCAAAGAAAACCAGGTATATATTGTTACCTGTGTAACACCACCCCTGCCGTGAAGCTTGCTACCACCAAGCATCATGCTCTAGTCTCTGCCGCTTTACAGCGGCAGCAGCTGGTGTGCAGTGTCTAATATTGAGAAAGTCTCAAGGTTCTGCTTGCCTGAGTTAGAATGTATTGTGAAAAACTGTAGAACATTCTATTTACCGAGACAGTTTTCATCTATATGTTTCGTAGCTATCTATTTACTATCACAAACTGATGCTGACACTAAGACTGCACTCAACCAGCTGTATAAGCAAACAAGAAAATGGTCACCCAAAGGTGGCACTACAAGTGGCCAGTGTTTTTAATGCAGGAAATCTCTAATCTGCTTTACCTCATTTCTAGCAGCATGTCACCTGTGCAACTAGAGATAAAAAACTCTAGATCACCTTTACTCCACACACAGAGATGCATACAAAGCTCTCACTCGCCCTCCATTTGGCAAATCTGACCATAACTCTATCCTCCTGATTCCTGCCTACAAGCAAAAACTCAAACAGGAAATACCAGTGACAAGCTCAGTACGGAAGTGGTCTGAAGAAGCGGATGCTAAACCTAGGACTGTTTTTCTGCCACAGAATGGGATATGTTCCAGGATTCTTCCAATGGCATTGAGGAGTTTACCATGTCTGTCAACGGCTTCAGTAATAAGTGCATTAACGACTTTGTCCCCACAGTGACTGTACGTACAAATCCCAACCAGAAGCCATGGATTACAGCTAACATCCACACTGAGATAAAGGCTAGAGCTGCGACTTTCAAGGAACAAGATACTAATCGAGTAGCTTATAAGAAATCCCACTACGCCCTTGATGAACCATCAAATTGGCAAAGCGTCAATACAGGACTAAGATCTAATCCTACTACACCGGCTCTGATGCTCATCAGATGTGGCAGGGCTTGCAAACTATCATGAAATAGAAAGGGAAACCCAGCCGCGAGTTGCCCTTTTACACTAGTCTATCAGACTGAACCATGCATGAAAGCACCAGCTGTTCGTGACGAATGTGTGATCACACTCTACGTATCTGATGTGAGTTAGACCTTTAAAACGGTTACCATTCACAAGGCCACAGAGCCAGACAGATTACCAGAATGCGTACTTGAAGCATGCGCTGACCAGCTGGCAAGTGTCTACACTGACAAGTTCAAACTCTCTCTGACCCAGTCTGTAATACAGTTGAAGTCAGAAGTTTGCATACACTTAGGTTGAAGTAATTTAAAATCATTTTTCAACCACTCCTTAAATGTATTGTTAACCAACTATAGTTTTGGCAAGTCGGATATGACATCTATGTTGTGCATGATCCAAGTAATGTTTCTGTTTACAGACATATTATTTCACGTGTAATTCACTATATCACAACTCCAGTGTGTCAGATGTTTACATACACTAAATTGACTGTGCCTTTATACAGCTTGGAAAATTCCAGAAAATAATGTCATGGCTTTAGAAGTTTCTGATAGACTAATTGACATCATTTGAGTCAATTGGAGGTGTACCTGTGGTTGTATTTCAAGGCCTACCTTCAAACACAGTGCCTCTTTGCTTGACATCATGGGAAAATCAAAAGAGATCAGCCAAGACCTCAGAAAGAAATTGTAGACCTCCACAAGTCTGGTTCATCCTTGGGAGCAATTTCCAAACACCTGAAGGTACCACGTTCATCTGTACAAACAATAGTACGAAAGTATAAACACCCTGGGACCATGCAGCCGTCATACCGCTCAGGAAGGAGATGCATTCTGTCTCCTAGAGATGAACGTACTTTAGTGCGAAAAGTGCAAATCTATCCCAGAACAACAGCAAAGGACCTTGTGAAGATGCTGGAGGAAACAGGTACAAAAGTATCTATATCCACAGTAAAACGAGTCCTATATCGACATAACCCGAAAGGCCGCTCATAAAAAAGCCAGACTACAGTTTGCAACTGCACATGGGGGAAGAAATCTTACTTTTTGGAGAAAATGTCCTCCGGTCGGATGAAACGAAAATAGA
>NC_034202.2:36814205-36819205 GCF_002021735.2 Oncorhynchus kisutch | reverse complement strand
GTCAATTAGGTTAGTATTGTGGAGTAACTACAATGTTGTTGATCCATCCTCAGTTTTATCCTATCACAGCCATTAATCTCTGTAACTGTTTTAAAGTCACCATTGGCCTCATGGTGAAATCCTTGAATGGTTTCCTTCCTCTCCGGCAACTGAGTTAGGAAGGATGCCTGTATCTAGTGACTGGGTGTATTGATACACCATCCAAAGTGTAATGAATAACTTCACCATGATCAAAGGGATATTCAATGTCTGCTTTTTTCTTTTTGCCCATCTATTGAAGTGTGCCCTTATTTACGAGGCATTGGAAAACCTCCCTGGTCTTTGTGGTTCAATCTGTGTTTGAAATTCAATGCTCGACGGGGGGACCTTACCGATAATTGTATGTGTGGGTTACAGAGATGAGGTAGTCATTCAAAAATGATGTTTAAACACTATTATTGCACAAAGAGTGAGTCCATGCAACTTATTATATGACTTGTTAAGCATATGTTTACTTCTGAACTTATTCAGACTTGCCATAACAAAGGGGTTGAATAAACAAGACATTTCAGCTTTTCATTTTCTATTCATTCATAAAAATGTCAAAAAACATAATTCCACGTTGACATTATGAGGTATTGTGTTTTGGCCAGTGACAAGACATCTCAATTCTATCCAATTGAAATTCAGGCTGTAACACAACAGAATGTGGAAGAAGGTAGTGGGTGTGAATACTTTCTGAAACCGCTGTATATAGTGTTGGTTTATATCGTCTTTGTTTACAAACATTGGAGTAAAACAAGTGAATATTTTGGATTCTGTTGGGGTACGACAGTTGAACGTAGGTCATGAGGCATTTATAAATTATATTATTCAGGAATCAATGGCTACATATCATACATGTATAAGTCCAAAAATGGATGTGGTTCTTCTGATTGCTCCTTTAATGTAAAACTGAGTGGATTTCAAAATGCATCATTCAGGTGTTAGAAAACTGTCCTAGTCCTATTTAGCCCTATGTGCCTTGGTCAAATGTAGTGCACTATATAGGGAGTAGGCTGCCACTTGGGGACGCACAACCTACTGAATTCTGTAGTTCTGTAGTTATTCTCCTTCGAGATCGTGGACGAGAGCGTGAGTATGACTCTCCTGTGTGTGTGTGTGTCTGTGTCTGTGTCTGTGTCTGTGTCTGTGTCTGTGTCTGTGTCTGTGTCTGTGTCTGTGTCTGTGTCTGTCTGTCTGTCACCTTCAATGTCTCTGTATGTCAGACAACTATCTACTGTGTAGTAGTTAAGTTTATGCTTGAGTGACACTCTGCTGACAGTTTTGTGTGTTCATGCACGTGTGTGACAGTTTCTCAGTAAACTGTTGATTGACGCTGTGCTGACAGTGTCTCTGTGATTGACAGGGGGAGATCGGAGTAACAGCCTTCGACAAGGAAGTGGACAAGTTCTTCTCTTTGCTGGAGACGGGCAAGGTGAGCCTGTCTGTATTGACGCTTACTATACCTCTGTCCTGACCGCATCTAGCTACAGAGAAGAGATACTCACACTCTGAGGTGACCTGTGATCATTGTTTTACCTTTCACAGTGAGGTGACCTGTGATCATTGTCTTACCTTTCACAGTGAGTTGACCTGTGATCATTGTTTTACCTTTCACAGTGAGGTGACCTGTGATCATTGTTTTACCTTTCACAGTGAGGTGACCTGTGATCATTGTCTTACCTTTCACAGTGAGGTGACCTGTGACCCCCACTGGAACAGTACATACAGCTGATGTACCACAGTTGGTGTCAATTCCATTTAAATTCAGAAAGTAAACCAATTTTCAATTCTAAATCTTCCTCATTGAAAAGCATTGAAGTGAATTGGAATTGTAGTATTCTTCCAGAATTCACTGGAATTGAAGTAGATTTGACCCAACCCTGATATGTATTAGATTGTATTAGATTGTACTTGGCTGTTTTTGTAAAACACATGTGCTTGTACAGCTTTCTCTTCGGTCTCTGTACATAATTCAATAATAACTCAATTAGAGTTTCCATTAGTGCCCTATTGCCCTACAAGATATAAATAAATAGATACATTTATAAATAAAATAAATGAATGTCTCTATTTGGTCTGGCATTGACAGGGATGTGTGTGGTAGCTCATTAGATGAGAATGTCAATCTGGTTTGGTCTGGTATGGCATTGACAGGGATGTGTGTGGTAGCTCATTAGATGAGAATGTCAATCTGGTTTGGTCTGGTCTGGCATTGACAGGGATGTGTGTGGTAGCTCATTAGATGAGAATGTCAATCTGGTTTGGTCTGGTCTGGCATTGACAGGGATGTGTGTGGTAGCTCATTAGATGAGAATGTCAATCTGGTTTGGTCTGGTCTGGCATTGACAGGGATGTGTGTGGTAGCTCATTAGATGAGAATGTCAATCTGGTTTGGTCTGGTCTGGCATTGACAGGGATGTGTGTGGTAGCTCATTAGATGAGAATGTCAATCTGGTTTGGTCTGGTATGGCATTGACAGGGATGTGTGTGGTAGCTCATTAGATGAGAATGTCAATCTGGTTTGGTCTGGTCTGGTATTGACAGGGATGTGTGTGGTAGCTCATTAGATGAGAATGTCAATCTGGTTTGGTCTGGTATGGCATTGACAGGGATGTGTGTGGTAGCTCATTAGATGAGAATGTCAATCTGGTTTGGTCTGGTCTGGCATTGACAGGGATGTGTGTGGTAGCTCATTAGATGAGAATGTCAATCTGGTTTGGTCTGGTATGGCATTGACAGGGATGTGTGTGGTAGCTCATTAGATGAGAATGTCAATCTGGTTTGGTCTGGTATGGCATTGACAGGGATGTGTGTGGTAGCTCATTAGATGAGAATGTCAATCTGGTTTGGTCTGGTATGGCATTGACAGGGATGTGTGTGGTAGCTCATTAGATGAGAATGTCAATCTGGTTTGGTCTGGTATGGCATTGACAGGGATGTGTGTGGTAGCTCATTAGATGAGAATGTCAATCTGGTTTGGTCTGGTCTGGTATTGACAGGGATGTGTGTGGTAGCTCATTAGATGAGAATGTCAATCTGGTTTGGTCTGGTCTGGCATTGACAGGGATGTGTGTGGTAGCTCATTAGATGAGAATGTCAATCTGGTTTGGTCTGGTCTGGCATTGACAGGGATGTGTGTGGTAGCTCATTAGATGAGAATGTCAATCTGGTTTGGTCTGGTATGGCATTGACAGGGATGTGTGTGGTAGCTCATTAGATGAGAATGTCAATCTGGTTTGGTCTGGTCTGGCATTGACAGGGATGTGTGTGGTAGCTCATTAGATGAGAATGTCAATCTGGTTTGGTCAGGTCTGGCATTGACAGGGATGTGTGCGGTAGCTCATTAGATGAGAATGTCAATCTGGTTTGGTCTGGTCTGGTATTGTCAGGGATGTGTGTGGTAGCTCATTGGATGAGAATGTAAATCTGGTTTGGTCTGGTATTGACAGGGATGTGTGTGGTAGCTCATTGGATGAGAATGTCAATCTGGTTTGGTCTGGTATTGTCAGGGATGTTTGTGGTAGCTCATTGGATGAGAATGTCAATCTGGTTTGGTCTGGTATGGCATTGACAGGGATGTGTGTGGTAGCTCATTAGATGAGAATGTCAATCTGGTTTGGTCAGGTCTGGTATTGACACTGATGTGTATGGTAGCTCATTAGATGAGAATGTCAATCTGGTTTGGTCTGGTCTGGTATTGACAGGGATGTGTGCGGTAGCTCATTAGATGAGAATGTCAATCTGGTTTGGTCTGGTCTGGTATTGTCAGGGATGTGTGTGGTAGCTCATTAGATGAGAATGTCAATCTGGTTTGGTCTGGTATTGACAGGGATGTGTGTGGTAGCTCATTGGATGAGAATGTCAATCTGGTTTGGTCTGGTATTGTCAGGGATGTTTGTGGTAGCTCATTGGATGAGAATGTCAATCTGGTTTGGTCTGGTATTGACAGGGATGTGATGTGTGTTCATCACATCCCATTGTTCAGACCCTTTGCTCAGTACTTTGTTGAAGCAACTTTGGCAGCGATTACAGACTTGAATCTTCTTGGGTATGATGATACAAGCTCGGCACACCTGTATTTGTGGAGTTTCTCCCATTCTTCTCTGAAGATCCTCTCAAGCTCTGTAAGGTTGGATGGGGAGCGATGCTGCACAGCTATTTTCAGGTCTCTCCAGAGATGTTTGATTGGGTTCAGGTCCGGGCTCTATCTGGGACACTCAAGGACATTCAGACTTATTCCAAAGGAACTCCTGCATTGTCTTGGCTGTGTGCTTAGGGTCGTTTTCCTGTTGGAAGGTGAAACTTTGCTCCAGTCTGAGGTCCTGAGCACTCTGGGGCAGATTTTCATCAAGGATCTCTCTGTACTTTGCTCTGTTCATCTTTGCTCATTCCTGACTAGTCTCCCAGTCCCTGTTGCTGAAAAACATCCCCACCACCATGCTTCACTGTAGGGATGGTATAAGGTTTCCTCCAGAAGTGACACTTGGCATTCAGGCCAAAGAGCTCCGTCTTGGTTTCATCAGACCAGAGAATCTTGTTTCTCATGGTCTGAGAGTCCTGTAGGTGGCTTTTGGCAAACTCCAACCTGGCTGTCATGTGCCTAATACTGAGGAGTGGCTTCCATCTGGCCAGTCTACCATGAAGGCCTGATTGGTGGAGTGCTGCAGAGATGGTTGTAGTTCTGGAAGGTTCTCCCCTCCCCACAGAGGAACTATAGAGCTCTGCCAGAGTGACCATCAGGTTCTTGGTCACCTCCCTGACCAGGGCCCTTCTCCCCTGATTGCTCAGTTTGGCCGGGCGGCTCTAGGAAGAGTCTTGGTGGTTCCAAACTTCTTCCATTTAAGAATGATGGAGGCCAATGTGTTCTTGTGGATCTTCAATGCTGAAGACATTTTTTGGTACACCTCCCCAGATTTGTGCCTCGACACTATCCTGTCTTGGAGCTCTACGGACAATCCTTCGACCTCTTCTCGGAG
>NC_034202.2:36806705-36811705 GCF_002021735.2 Oncorhynchus kisutch | reverse complement strand
AGGGTTAAGGCTGGGTTGGGTGGGTTTGGTAGGTTGGGTTGGGATGGCGTTTTGGTTTTAGTAGGTTGGGATGGGTTTGTAGGTTGTGTTGGGATGGAGTTTGGTTGGGATGGTTTTTTTTGGTGGTAGGGTTGGTTGGTTAGGATGGGATTGTTAGGTTGGGATGGCGTTGGGTAGGTTGCGGTTTTAGGATGGGTTTGGTCGGTTGGGATGGGGTTTGGTTAGGTTGGGTTGGGACGGGTTTGGTAGGTTGGTGGTTAGGATTGGGATTGGTAGGTGGGTTAGGATGGGATTGGTAGGTTGGATGTGTTGGTAGGTTCGGTTGGGCGGGTTTGGTAGGTTGGGTTGGAAGGGTTAGCTGGGTTGGGTTGGGTTTTGGTTTAGGTTGGGATGGTTTGGTAGGTTGGGTTGGGATGGGTTTTGGTTGGGATGGGTTTGGTAGGTTGGGTTAGGATGGGATTGGTAGGTTGGGAGGGGTTTGGTAGGTTGGGTTGGGACGGGTTTTGGTAGGTAGGGTTGGGATGGGTTTGGTAGGTTGGGTTGGGATGGGATGGGATGGGTTTCGTAGGTTGGGTTGGGTTGGGTTGGGAAGGGGTTTGGTAGGTTGGGTTAGGATGGGTTTGGTAGGTTGGGCTGGGTTTGGTAGGTTGGGTTGGGACAGGTTTGGTAGGTTGGGTTAGGATGGGATTGGTAGGTTGGGTTAGGATGGGTTTGGTAGGTTGGGTTAGGATGGGATTGGTAGGTTGGGTTAGGATGGGATTGGTAGGTTGGGATGTGTTTGGTAGGTTCGGTTGGGACGGGTTTGGTAGGTTGGGTTGGGAAGGGTTAGCTGGGTTGGGTTGGGTTTGGTAGGTTGGGTTGGGATGGGTTTGGTAGGTTGGGATGGGTTTGGTAGGTTGGGTTGGGATGGGTTTGGTTGGGATGGGTTTGGTAGGTTGGGTTAGGATGGGATTGGTAGGTTGGGATGGGTTTGGTAGGTTGGGTTGGGACGGGTTTGGTAGGTAGGGTTGGGATGGGTTTGGTAGGTTGGGTTGGGATGGGATGGGATGGGTTTCGTAGGTTGGGTTGGGTTGGGTTGGGACGGGTTTGGTAGGTTGGGATGGGCTTGGTAGGTTGGGTTAGGATGGGTTTGGTAGGTTGGGCTGGGTTTGGTAGGTTGGGTTGGGACAGGTTTGGTAGGTGGGTTAGGATGGGATTGGTAGGTTGGGTTAGGATGGGATTGGTAGGTTGGGATGGGTTTGGTAGGTTGGGTTGGGACGGGTTTGGTAGGTTGGGTTGGGAAGGGTTAGCTGGGTTGGATTGGGTTTGGTAGGTTGGGTTGGGATGGGTTTGGTAGGTTGGGATGGGTTTGGTAGGTTGGGTTGGGATGGGTTTGGTTGGGATGGGTTTGGTAGGTTGGGTTGGTTTGGGTTTGGTAGGTTGGGTTAGGATGGGATTGGTAGGTTGGGATGGGTTTGGTAGGTTGGGTTGGGACGGGTTTGGTAGGTTGGGTGGGAAGGGTTAGCTGGGTTGGGTTGGGTTTGGTAGGTTGGGTTGGGATGGGTTTGGTAGGTTGGGATGGGTTTGGTAGGTTGGGTTGGGACGGGTTTGGTTGGGATGGGTTTGGTAGGTTGGGTTGGTTTGGGATGGGCTTGGTAGGTTGGGTTGGGATGGGTTTGGTAGGTTGGGTTAGGATGGGATTGGTAGGTTGGGATGGGTTTGGTAGGTTGGGTTGGGACGGGGTTTGGTAGGTTGGGATGGGATGGGTTTGGTAGGTTGGGTTGGGATGGGTTTGGTAGGTTGGGTAGGGATGGGTTTGGTAGGTTGGGATGGGTTTGGTAGGTTGGGTTGGGATGGGATGGGATGGGTTTGGTAGGTTGGGTTGGGGGTGGGTCTGGTAGATTGGGTTGGGACGGGTTTGGTAGGTTGGGTTGGGATGGGTTTGGTAGGTTGGGTTGGGATGGGATGGGTTTGGTAGGTTGTGTTGGGATGGGTTTGGTAGGTTGGTAGGTTGAGATGTGTTGGGATGGGTTTGGTAGGTTGGGTTGGGATGGGTTTGGTAGGTTGGGTTGGGATGGGATGGGATGGGATGGGTTTGGTAGGTTGTGTTGGGATGGGTTTGGTAGGTTGGGTTGTGTTGTGTTGGGATGGGTTTGGTAGGTTGGGTTGGGATGGGTTTGGTAGGTTGGGTTGGGATGGGATGGGTTTGGTAGGTTGTGTTGGGATGGGTTTGGTAGGTTGGTAGGTTGAGATGTGTTGGGATGGGTTTGGTAGGTTGGGTTGGGATGGGTTTGGTAGGTTGGGTTGGGATGGGATGGGATGGGTTTGGTAGGTTGTGTTGGGATGGGTTTGGTAGGTTGGGTTGTGTTGTGTTGGGATGGGTTTGGTAGGTTGGTAGGTTGTTGGGTTGTGTTGGGTCAACTGGGTTTGGTTGGTTTGGGATGGGGTTGAGTAGTGGTTAAGGGACTGAACAAAATATAATGCCAACATGCAAAGTGTTGGTCCCATGTTTCATAAGCTGAAGCTATTCTCTCTCCCTGTCTCTCTCTCTCTCTCTCCCTGTCTTCTCTCTCTCTCTCACGTCTCTCTCTCTCTCTCTCTCTCTCTCTCTCCTCTCTCTCTCTCTCTCTCTCTCTCCCCGTTTCTCTCTCTTTCTCTTTCCTCCTATCTCTCTCACCTCCTCTACCCATCTATGTCCCCCTCTGTCTCCTCCTTCTCTCCCTCTCTCCTCTCTCTATTTTTCCCTCCTCTCCCACTCTCTCTTCTTCCACTCGCTTTTTCCCTCCTTCCCCCTCCCCTCTTCTCACCCTCTGTCTCTCTATCCCTCCTCTGTCTCTCTATCCCTCCTCTCTCTCTCCCTCCACTCTCTCTCCCTCTCCCTGTCCCCCTTCCCCTCTCTCTCCTCTCCTTCCCCCCTCCCCTCTCTCTCACCCTCTGTCTCTCTATCCCTCCTCTGTCTCTCTATCCCTCCTCTGTCTCTCTATCCCTCCTCTCCCTCTCCCTGTCCCCCTTCCCCCTCTCTCTCCTCTCCTTCCCCCCTCTCTGTCTCTGCTTCCTTCCTCTTTCTCCCCTCCTCCTTCTCGCTCCCCTCTCTCCCTCTTTCCCCCTCATTCTCCCCTCTCTCCATTTCCCCCTAATTCTCCCTTCCCAACTCTTCCCCTGCTCTCTCTCCCCATTGTTCTCCCTCCCTCTCTCCCATCCTCTCTCCCTTCTCTCTCAGCCTCCCCTCTTCCTCCCCTCTCCTCTCTCTCCTTGGTAGTTAATTGTGGATTAACAGTGTGTAATGAGAGCTGTCAGCCTGTTCCCGTGGCGATAATGGAGTTCAAAGGTGGATGACATCATATCAACCATAATGGAATTACACACACACATACACACACACACACACATATTAGAGCGCGAGAAAGGGGAGAGAGGAGGGAGGAGCGAGAGGAAGAAGTAAGGGAGAGAGAGATATGGAGAGAGAATGCTAAGGTGAGGGGGAGAGAGAGATAGGGGGGAAGGAGAATATCTTTGTAATTAGGAAATTACAGTACCACCAAGACCAGTAGAAAGGTCTGACTAATATCTCTGTCTCTGTCTCTCTCTGTCTATGTCTGTCTCTCTCCCTCTCTCTGCCTCTCTCTCTCTCTACCCTCTCTCTCTCTGTTTCTCTCTCTCTCTGTTTCTCTCTCTCTGTCTGTCTCTGTCTCTCTGTCTGTCTCCCCACTCTCTCCCCCTCTTTCCCTTTCTCTCTCTGCCTCTATCTCTCTCTCTCTCCACCCCTCTCTCTCTGTTCTCTCTCTGTTTCTCTCTCTCTCTCTGTTTCTCTCTCTCCATCTGTCTCTGTCTCTCTGTCTGTCTCCCCCCCCCTCTCTCCCCCTCTTTCCCTTTCTCTTCTCTCCCTCTCTCTGCCTCTCTCTCTCTCTCTCTCTCTCTCTCTCTCTACCCTCTCTCTCTCTGTTTCTCTCTCTCCATCTGTCTCTGTCTCTCTGTCTGTCTCCCCCCCTCTCTCCCCTCTTTCCCTTTCTCTCTCTCCCCCTCTAGATGTGATAGGAGTGTGTAGGAGTGTGGATGATCTGAGTAGCTTCACCGCTAAGACAGGTAGACAGGAGTATAAAAGAGACATTCACCTGGTGGATACCAGTGGCAAGGCGGTCGCAGTCACACTGTGGGGCGAGCAGGTAAGACCATACACACACAAGGAGTACAAACACAAACCCTAACACACACACACACACACACACAATGAGTACAAACACACACACTAACGCACATGCTAACACATATACACACACACACACGCACACACAAGGAGTACACACACAGACACACAATAGCACGCACACACACAAGGAGTACACACACACAGACACACACACACACACACACACACACACACACACACACGGTAACACACATATACACACGCACAAGGAGTACACACACAGACACACACTAGCACACACACACACACTAGCACACACACACACACTAGCACACACACACACACTAGCACACACACAAAGAGTACACACACTGACACACACTAGCACACACACACACAAGGAGTACACACACTGACACACACTAGCACACACACACACAAGGAGTACACACACACACGGTAACAGACATATACACACACCCAAGGAGTGTATACACAGACACCAGACACACAAACACTAACACACACACACACATACACACACTAACACACACACACACATACACACACTAACACACACAGTATACATATGCACAAACACTCAAGTGGCAAGATGTTACAGTCACACTGTCTCTGTCTCCTGGGATGGATCTGCCGTTAAACACAAAATTATGCAGAGTAATTAATGTCTGTCTGTCTGTCTGTCTGTCTGTCTGTCTGTCTGTCTGTCTGTCTGTCTGTCTGTCTGTCTGTCTGTCTGTCTGTCTGTCTGTCTGTCTGTCTGTCTGTCTGTCTGTCTGTTTGTTTGTTATGGAGTGTTTATTCGGTTTTCTGAGATGTAAAATCAGATTTGATCAATTGAACCACTCAACTT
>NC_034202.2:36794205-36801705 GCF_002021735.2 Oncorhynchus kisutch | reverse complement strand
CCGGGTTGGATGCGCGCTGTGTTAAGAAGCAATGCGGCTTGGTTGTGTTGTATTTTGGAGGACGCGTGACTCTCGACCTTCGTCTCTCCCAAGTTTGTATGGGAGTTATAGCGATGAGACAAGACAGTAAATACTAACAATTGGATACCATGAAATTGAGATACATTTTTTAAAAGTTACACAATAAAATAACATTAACAAGGCTCTATACAGGGGTACCGGTACCGAGTCAATGTGCAGGGGTACAGGTTAGTCCAGGTAATTTGTACATGTAGGTAGTGTCATGAACAAAGATATGATCAAGAGCCTCACGTATAGTATATTGTTTGGTCATTGTGCTGCCACAGAATGAATTGTGAACAAGGCCTCAAAAAAGCTTTATATACCAGAGCTGTGAGGAGTTATATATATTATTGAAACAATGTTGTGATTGTTTGTGACCAACCTTGTGGTTCCCGTGGGGGAAAGATTCTAATGGGGAAAGGTTCCCACCTTGTGGTTCCCGTGGGGGAAAGATTCTAATGGGGAAAGGTTCCCATAGAAGCCAAGAAGGGGAGTGAGGTTTGTGTGTTTGTGTGTGTGCTCAAACACACATGCATGTGGGGGTCTGGGAGAGGAATTGTTTCCATCTGAACGAATGGGCATGTTCCTGAACTCTGGAACTCATTTTAGTCTCGCCCATTCATTTCACATGACCGGTCATTTTTGACCGGGAACACCTCAGGTGTACAAAGTTAAAGAAGACACCCAAAATGTAATGAAAATCATCTAAATGTATTTTGTGGACAAATTCATGGAACATTATGACAATCAGATTAAATGAACTACATTTTTCAAAAAGAAAACTTGTAAATCCAATTTGACCAGAACACAGCAGGAGGGTTAAAACATGTTGGTATTACAGACTTTGACAGCGAGAGGTTGGAAATGTCAGTGAAGACACTTGCCAGTTGTTCAGTGCATGCTCACAGTACACAACCTGGTATTCCGTCTGGCCCTGCGTCCTTGTGAATGTTGACCTTTTTAAAGGTCTTACTCACATCGGCTGCGAAGAGCTAAATCACACAGTGTTCCGGAACAGCTGGTGCTCTCATGCATGTTTCAGTGGTTTTTTGCCTCGAAGCGAGCATAAAACTAGTTTAGCTCATCTGGTAGGCTCGTGTCACTGGGCAGCTCTCCGCTGTGTTTCTGTGATGGTTTGCAAGCCCTGCCACATCCGACAAATCAAATCAAATTTTAATTTGTCACATACACATGGTTAGCAGATGTTAATGCGAGTGTAGCGAAATGCTTGTGCTTCTAGTTCCGACAATGCAGTAATAACCAACAAGTAATCTAACTAACAATTCCAAAACTACTGTCTCATACAGAGTGTAAGGGGATAAAGAATATGTACATAAGGATATATGAATGAGTGATGGTACAGAGCAGCATAGGCAAGATACAGTAGATGATATCGAGTACAGTATATACATATGAGATGAGTATGTAAACAAAGTGGCATAGTTAAAGTGGCTAGTGATACATGTATTACATAAAGATGCAGTAGATGATATAGAGTACAGTATATACGTATACATATGAGATGAATAATGTAGGGTATGTAAACATTATATTAGGTAGCATTGTTTAAAGTGGCTAGTGATATATTTTACATCATTTCCCATCAATTCCCATTATTAAAGTGTCTGGAGTTGAGTCAGTGTGTTGGCAGCAGCCACTCAATGTTAGTTTAACAGTCTGATGGCCGTGAGATAGAAGCTGTTTTTCAGTCTCTCGGTCCCAGCTTTGATGCACCTGTACTGACCTCGCCTTCTGGATGATAGCGGTGTGAACAGGCAGTGGCTCGGGTGGTTGTTGTCCTTGATGATCTTTATGGCCTTCCTGTGACATCGGGTGGTGTAGGTGTCCTGGAGGGCAGGTAGTTTGCCCCCGGTTGTGCAGATCTCACTACCCTCTGGAGAGCCTTACGGTTGTGGGCGGAGCAGTTGCCGTACCAGGCGGTGATACAGCCCGACAGGATGCTCTCGATTGTGCATCTGTAGAAGTTTGTGAGTGCTTTTGGTGACAAGCCAAATTTCTTCAGCCTCCTGAGGTTGAAGAGGCGCTGCTGCGCCTTCTTCACAATGCTGTCTGTGTGAGTGGACCAATTCAGTTTGTCTGTGATGTGTATGCCGAGGAACTTAAAACTTGCTACCCTCTCCACTACTGTTCCATCGATGTGGATAGGGTGGTGTTCCCTCTGCTGTTTCCTGAAGTCCACAATCATCTCCTTAGTTTTGTTGACGTTGAGTGTGAGGTTATTTTCCTGACACCACACTCCGAGGGCCCTCACCTCCTCCCTGTAGGCCGTCTCGTCGTTGTTGGTAATCAAGCCTACCACTGTAGTGACATCCGCAAACTTGATGATTGAGTTGGAGTCGTGGGTGAACAGGGAGTACAGGAGAGGGCTCAGAACCCACCCTTGTGGGGCCCCAGTGTTGAGGATCAGCGGGGTGGAGATGTTGTTGCCTACCCTCACCACCTGGGGGTGGCTCGTCAGGAAGTCCAGTACCCAGTTGCACAGGGCGGGGTCGAGACCCAGGGACGGAAGTGAGTGCTACGGGGCGGTAGTCGACAAGCGTCAGAGCCGGTGTAGCACGAATCGATCCTGTATTGACACTTTGCCTATTTGATGGTTCGTCAGAGGGCATATCGTGATTTCGTATAAGCTTTCGGGTTAGAGTCCCACTCCTTGAAAGCGGCAGCTCTAGCCTTTAGCTCAGTGCAGATGCTGCCTGTAATCCATGGCTTCTGGTTGGGGTATGTACGTACGGTCAGTTTGGTGATGACGTCATTGATGCACTTATTGATGAAGCCAATGACTGATGTGGTGTACTCCTCAATGCCATCGTAGGAATCCTGGAACATATTCCAGTCTGTGCTAGCAAAACAGTCCTGTAGCTTAGCATCTGCTTCATCTGACCACTTTTTTATTTATCTAGTCACTGGTGCTTCATGCTTTATTTTTTTTCTGGAAAGCACGAATCAGGAAGATAGAATTATGGTTAGATTTGCCAAATGAAGGGTGAGGGAGAGCTTTGTATGTGTCTCTATGGGTGGAGTAAAGGTGGTCCAGAGTTATTTTCCCTCTGGCTGCACATTTAACTTGCTGATAAAACTTTGGTAAAATGGATTTAAGTTTCCCTGTATTAAGGTCCCCAGCTACTAGGTGCCCCGCCACTCGGTGAGCGTTTTCTGGTTTGCATACAGCTCAGTCAATGCTGACTTAGTGCCAGCCTCTGACTGTGGTGGTATGTAAACAGCTACAAAGAATACAGATGAAAACTCTCTCGGTAGGTAGTGTGGTCTACAGCTTATCATTAGACCTCAGGCGAGCAATAGCTCGAGACTTCCTTAGATATCGTGCACCAGCTGTTGTAGACAGCCGCCTCTTGTCTTACCAGACGCCTCTGTTCTATCCTGCTGGTACATTGTGTAACCAGCCGTCTGTATGTTGATATTATCATCGTTCAGCCATGACTCCGTGAAGCATAAGATGTTACAGTTTTTAATGTCCCGTTAGTAGTTTAATCTTCTGCATACCTCATCGATTTTATTCTCCAACGATTGCACGTTTGCTAGCAGAATGGAGGGAAGTGGGGGTTTTATTCGATCGCCTACGAATTCTCAGAAGGACCGACCTTCGGCCTGTTCCCGAGGAAGCAGTAAATCCTTTGCGTCGGGCTCGTCAGAGTCATGAAAGGAAAAAAAGGATTCTGCTAGTCCTTCTTGAGTAATCACAGTCCTGATGTCTAGAAGTTATTTTCGGTCATAAGAGATGGTAGCGGCAACATTATAAAAAAACTAACATTGCAAATAAACAGCAACAAAAACCCAATCGGCTGGGGGTACGTGACACGTGCCTTCTTCTCTGGCACCATCTTACGCTGTGAGCAGGAATCAGGAGGATAAAATTATGGTCAGATTTGCCAAATGGAGGGCAGGGGAGAGCTTTGTATGAATCTCTGTGTGTGGAGTACATGTGCTCTAGAGTTTTTTTCCTCTGGTTGCACGTAACATGCTGGAAGAAATTAGGTAAAACGGATTTAAGTCTCCAGCCACAAGGAGCGTCACTTCTGGATGATTATATTGTTTGTTTATGACTTTCCACAGCTCGTTGACTGCGAGCTTACATGCTGACCAAAATAAATGTACACATACAGGTTATTCAATCATTGTACCCACACTGCTTGCGGGATTCAATGAGTGTCTGCGCAGCCAGGCGCTAAAATAGAACTTGGTTCTATTTGTGACGCTTGATGTGGTGCAAGTCCATTGGTTTTTAGGAGCATATGGCACGTGGGTGATTGAAAGATGAACTGAGGTCCACACTCCAGTCCAGTTGGTGGTGGTAATTTACGTGCTAGACCTCAGCTGAATCTGGTAGTGAATGGTGTGGCTGTTGAACAAGTTGAGGAGACTGAATTACTTGGCGTTACCTTAGATTGTAAACTGTCATGGTAGAAACATTTAGATTCAATGGTTGCAAAGTTGGGCTGAGCCTTAATAAATAGATAGCTTTAATAATAAATAGATAGATAGCCTTAATAAAGAGATGCTCTACTCGATTATTGTCCAGTCGTGTGGTCCAGTGCTGCAAGGAAAGACCTAGTTAAGCTGCAACTGGCCCAGAACAGAGTGGCACGTTTTGCTCTTAATTGTAATCAGAGGGCTAATATGGGATGAATTTGGGTTGAAAATCCTAAATTGTTTGCATATTCAATTTACACACAGCTCTGACACACACACTTATCCCACCAAGCATGCCACCAGGGGTGTTTTCATAGTCCCCAAATCCAGAACAAATTCAAGAAAACGTACAGTATTGCATGAAACTTTCTTCCATCTCATATTGTCCAAATAAACAGCAAACCTGGTTTCAAAAAACAGATAAAGCAACACCTCTCGGCACAACGCCTCTCCCCTATTGGACCTAGATAGTTTGTGTGTCTGCATTGATATGTAGGCCACGTGTGCCTTTTTAAAAATGTATGTAGTTCTGTCCTTGAGCCGTTCTTGTCTAATGATGTTCTGTATTATGTCATTCTGTATTATGTTTCATGTTCTGTGTTGGACCCCAGGAAGAGCAGCTGCTGCTTTTGCAACAGCTAATGGGGATCCTAATAAAATACCAAATACCAAAACCTCTTAACGTACAACACCGTAAATAATTCAGGCTATTGTGGAGGCAAAAGGGTGTACAGTACTAGTGTACAGTAAAATCACATCTGAAAACATGGTCTGTAAAAGTGGTACATGGGACCATAGAAACAGTGTCTGATAAAGAATGATAATGAAATATTACATCCATAGATAATGTAGTGCAATTGGTTCATGTTCCACGGTAATTGGTGTCAATGGATCTCGTTATCCTGAAACTTTCATGATCTAAACATGCAATATTGTTTGTCAGTTTCCATAAAACTATGCATTAACAGTGACGCAACAGCTACTTATCATTTTGAGCAGTTGAAATGAATAGACGGTCATCTCAGATGTGTGAATTGCATTTTGAAATGGTAATCCTGATGTTAAGTTTTTGCACAGATGATTTAAACAAATGAACAAATTATCTTAGCTTCATGTGTACTGTACCTGTCATGCCCTGACCTGAGATATCTCTGTTATCTTTATATTTTGGTTAGGTCAGGGTGTGACTAGGGTGGATACGCTAGTTTTTGTATTGTCTAGGGTTTTCTATTGTCTAGGGGATTTGAATTGTCTAAGTTTTTTGTATGTTTATGGTGGCCTGATATGGTTCCCAATCAGAGGCAGCTGTTTATCTTTGTCTATGATTGGGGATCACATTTAGGTAGCCATTTCGTTTTGGTGTTTGTGGGTTCTTGTCTATGTGTAGTTGCCTGTCAGCTTCACGTGTCGTTTTGTTATTTTAGTTAGTTTGTTTAGTGTTCATACTTATTATAATAAAGGTACGCTGTGCCTTGTTCTGATTCATACGACGAACGTGACAGAAGAACCCCCAAAAAATGGACCAAGCATCGTGTTCAGGAGGACCTGGGAGGAGATTCTGGATGGAGCAGGACCCTGGACGCAGGCTGGGGAGTTTCGCCATTCGAAGGAGGAAATGGAGGCAGCGAAAGCAGAACGGCGATGTTTACGAGGAGTTATACCGACGAGGTAGGCCACAGAAACCCCAATACTTTTTTTTGGGGGGGGGGGCATATGGAGCAGTCGGCGGAGCTGAGGAGCGAACCAGAGCCAGTCAGGGAGTCGGATGAGGAGTTCGACGCAAGATTCCGGAGAGAGGTGCTAGCATTGAGAGCGCTACAGAGCGGGCTTGCTGAGGTGCGTGTCATCAGCCCGGCGTCACCTGTACCGGTCCCATGCATCAGGTCTCCAGTGCTCCTCCACAGTCCAGTATGTCCTGTGCCTCCTCTCCGCCCTCGCCCTGAGGTGCGTATCATCAGCCCGGTGTCACCTGTACCGGTCCCACGCAGCAGGTCTCCAATGCGCCTCCACAGTCCAGTACGTCCTGTGCCTCCTCTCCGCACTCGCCCTGAAGTGCGTGTCATCAGCCCGTTACCACTTGTACCGGTCCCACATATCAGACCTCCAAGGCGCCTCCACAGTTCAGTACTTCCTGTTGCTGCTCCTCGCACTCTCCCTGAGGTGCGTGTCCCCTGCCCGGTCCCACCAGTACTGGTCCCACGCATCAGGCCTCCAGTGCACCTCCACAATCCAGAGCTTCCAGCGACAGTTCCCAGTCCAGAGCTTCTGGTGACATTTCACAGTCCAGAGCTTCCGGTGACGTGTCACAGTCTGGAACCTCCCACGAAGGGCCACAGTCCGGAACCTCCCACGACGGTCCACAGTCCGGAACCTCCAACGATGGTCCACAGTCCGGAACAAAGGCGGAGGGATCAGTGTAAATAGGGGGGGGCGGTGTCCAGAACCAGAGCCGCCACCAAGGGTAGATGCCCACCCAGACCCTCCCCTATAGGTTCATGTTTGCGGCCGGGAGTCCGCACCTTTGGGGGGGGGTGGTACTGTCACGCCCTGACCTGAGATATCTCTGTTTTCTTTATATTTTGGTTAGGGTGGATACGCTAGTTTTTGTATGTCTAGGGGTTTTGTAGGTCTAGGTATTTGTATGTTTATGGTGGCCTGATATGGTCCCCAATCAGAGGCAGCTGTTTATCGTTGTCTCTGATTGGGGATCATATTTAGGTAGCCATTTCCCTTTGGTGTTTGTGGGTTCTTGTCTATGTCTAATTGCCTGTCAGCACTCATTTTGTATAGCGTCACGTGTCGTTTTGTTATTTTGGTTAGTTTGTTCAGTGTTCTTTACCACGCTGAGCCTTGGTCCGATTCATACGACTAACGTGACAGTACCCAAGCGATTGGAAAAAGTGTTAAGAGTTTTGAAAAATGTGCATTTTGATCATCGGTTGTAAGTTTTGTGTCTAGAGTTTTGAAAAATGACATCAACGTTCTGAA